>NC_142955.1:25185707-25188207 GCF_046866305.1 Octopus bimaculoides
GCTCTTGAAATTAACATGCTTGACAACCGATGCTGGTGTGTTTACGTCCCCCGTAACTTAGCGGTTCGGCAAAAGAGACCGATAGAATAAATACTAGGCATACAAAGAATAAGTCACGGGGTCGATTTGCTCGACTAAAGGCGGTGCTCCAGCATGGCCACAGTCAAATGACTGAAACAAATAAAAGAGTAAAGAGTAAGGAACACAGCAGAAAATATAATTAAACTGGTACTTAATTAATCAACCCTGAAAGGATGAAAGGAAAAGTCGACCTCGGCGGAATTTGAACTCAGAACGTATAGAGACAGGTGAAATACTGCTAAGCATATCGTCCAGCATGCTAATGATTCTGACAGCTCACCACCTTTTATGAGGATAATGGTTTTAAAATTTGCCACAAGGGTAGCAATTTGGGCGGGTGGGCGGATGAGTCGATTACATCAACCCAGTGTACAACTGGTACTTATTTTATCGACTCCAATAGGATGAAAGAAAAAGTCGACCTCGGCAGAATTTGAACTCAAAACATTTCTTCTAGGGTGCTGAATAATAATAATACTTTTTACTATAGGCACAAGGCCTGAAATTCAAGTGTGTGTGGGGGGGGGGTTGAGTTGATTACATCACCCCCCCCCCCCATGCTCAACTGGTACTTTTCTTATCGACTTCCAAAAGGCTTTTTAAAATGTGGAATTTCCAAGAGTGGGTGGGGAGGAACCCCGAGTCAAAGCCCAGATGACTGCTTCATCCGAGTCATCAAAAGCCCCCCCCCCCCACTCTCCCCCATTTCTTTCTGATTGTTAAGAAAAGAGTACCTAGGTTAAGCCTCAGTCAACGTCACCAGTTTTGCAACAATTTCAGATTTGTCCTTATGTGACTACTTGTTTGACAAGTGACTTTTTTTTTTTTTTTTTACTTGATCATATACACAATACAGGTGTGTGTTTTTTTCTTTTCTTTTTTTGTTGAGAATGAGACATCATTATGTTAGAGCAATGATGAGGAACCTCTTACCTGCTTTCAAATATTAGAAAGCAGATGCAACAGAAGAAAATATATAAAAATCCCATAAAAAAAAAAAAAAAAAGAACTTGAGGACAAAAAGAGTAATTGAATAATATAAGTTGCAGCATGCCTATGGAAGTTGTAAAATGTAAGGTATTTGTTGCCATTTGTCAACACAAATGAACTGCTAAGAGTTCATTATATATTTGCAATTTTTACTCTTGCTACAAAAAAAAAAAAAAAAAATCACCACCCTGTAGGAGGTGGCTGTGTGGTAAGTAGTTTGCTTACCAACCACATGGATCTGGGTTCAGTCCCACTGCGTGGCACCTTGGGCAATTGTCTTCTATAGCTTCAGCCCGACCAAAACCTTGTGAGTGGATTTGGTAGACGGAAACTGAAAGAAGTCTGGTGTGCGTGTTTGAGTGTCTGTGCTTGTTCCCCCCCCCCCCCACCACCACCACCACCACCGCTTGACAACTGATGCTGGTGTGCTTACATCCCCGTAACCTAGCAGTTCAGCAAAAGCGACCAATAGAATAAGTACTAGGCATCCAAAGAGTAAGTCTTGGGGTCGATTTGCTCGACTATAGGCGGTGTTCCAGCATGGCCGCAGTGAAACGACTGAAACAAAGAGAATAAAAGAACATGTACTTGGCTTTTTTTATTCTTGTTTCATTTTGTAAACATCATACCACGTGATGTCTGTCTGTCTGTCTGTCGAAGGCACCCAGCTCTCATTGACCAGTCTCCTCCACACTTCCCCCCTCTTCCATCATCTCTGCAACACACTATTCTTTTCAAGGGTCAATAATGCACCGCCCTTCCCCCACCCACCCAAGTAAGTAACTGTAGCAAGCCCCTCCCTACTGCTTCACCATGGACTGGTTCCCATAGAAATGGAAGACATACAACATCACCTTTTTCTTTGCTCAGCAGTCTCACACAGATTGTCAAAACGTATTTCGAGCTACTGACATAATTCCACTTAAAATATGTAGAACAGAAGATGTAATAATTATGTGATAAGTTTGTGTTTTTTTTGTTTGTTTTTGCTTTTTTTTTTTTTTTTTTCTAACAGAGGCAAGGTCACAAGGACCCCAACATTTCTCCTGCACTTTTATTTCATCCTTGTTTGTTAGCACTCCATCGCTTACGACAGGGGTTACTTTTTATGGGCAATTTGATTTTATATATGTTTTTTAATCGAAATCTTTTAATTGACAATAAACCTATTTGTTAAATACTGTTAAATAAATAAATGTAAAAATATATGTTATTTTAAGCAAATATTTATGTATAAATTTCATAAGCGTTTATAAGAGTAAAGCCTGGGGTCTGAAAGTCAAAAAGTTTGAAAACCCCTGGCTTACGACGTCGAGGATTCCAGTTGATCCGATCAACGGAACAGCCTGCTCGTGAAATTAACATGCAAGTGGCTGAGCACTCCACAGACACGTGTACCCTTAACGTAGTTTTTGGGGGATATTCAGGG
>NC_142955.1:25196953-25204453 GCF_046866305.1 Octopus bimaculoides
ATAATTGACAATACAGGGAATAGACATTAAGGAAGGACACTTTCCCACCACTAACACCACCACCGCCGCCGCCACCAAAGTGGAGTGGGGGAGGGGAGTGGTACGAAGTTTGCTTCCCTACCACATGGTTCTGTATTCTGTCCTGCAGCATGGCACCATGAGCAAGCATCATCTACTATAGTCCTGGGAGTGGATTTGGTAGGCAGAAACTGAAAGAAGCCCATACGCACACACACACACACACACACACACACAAATATGTACATTTATGAAGGCAGCGAGCTGGCAGAAACGTTAGCACGCCGGGCGAAATGCCTAGTGGTATTTAGTCTGTCTTTACGTTCTGAGTTCAAATTCTGCCGAGGTCAACTTTGCCGTTCATCCTTTTAGGGTCGATAAACTAAGTACCAATTACGCACTGGGGTCGATGTAATCGACTTAATCTCTTTGTCTGTCCTTGTTTGTCCCCTCTATGTTTAGCCCCTTGTGGGCAATAAAGAAATAAGAAATGTTAGCACGCCGAGCGGAATGCTTAACGGTATTTCGTCTGCCGCTACGTTGAGTTCAAATTCCGCCGAGGTCGACTTTGCCTTTCATCCTTTCGTGGGGGGGGGGGGAGATAAATTAAGTACCAGTTGTGTCCTGGGATCGATCTAATTGACTGTCTCATTCCCTCCAAAATTCCAGGCCTTGTGCCTAAAGTAGAAAAGATTTATGTTCCAAATACCAGCTTAATAATGAAAGTTATTTTACTAAATTCTTCAGTATTTTCAAAGTTAACCTCTTAACACACACATTTTTTTTCCAATTTCCATGCAAAAATATTTAAAAAAAAAATTATTTAGAATCTAAGTGCAGGGGTGGCTGTGTGGTAAGTAGCTTGCTTACCAACCACATGGTTCCGGGTTCAGTCCCACTGCGTGGCACCTTGGGCAAGTGTCTTCTACTATAGCCTCAGGCTGACCAAAGCCTTGTGAGTGGATTTGGTAGACGGAAACTGAAAGAAGCCCATCGTATATATATATATATATATATATATATATATGTGTGTGTGTGTGTGTGTGTGTGTGTATGTATATGTTTGTGTGTCTGTGTTTGTCCTCCCAACATCGCTTGACAACCGATGCTGGTGTGTTTACGTCCCCGTAACTTAGCGGTTCGGCAAAAGAGAGACCGATAGAATAAGTACTAGGCTTACAAAGAATATGTCCTGGGGTCGATTTGCTCAACTAAAGGCGGTGCTCCAGCATGGCCACAGTCAAATGACTGAAACAAGTAAAAGAGTAAAAGAGAGTAAAATCTGCATATAAAGAGGAATAAATAAACAAATTATTCTGGATCGGTTATAATTTATTCCGAAGTTATTGCTAGAAATGATAGTTAAGGATAGAAAACAAGAACAATATAATGAACAATGGATTTCAGGTTAGAAATAAGTGACAGATACGTCTAGAGTACAGCCAACGTATATTTTCATTCAAATGTATATTTACTACTAGACATCTCTGAACGGAAATATACAGGTTAATATGTTAGGAGGTGAACAATGAACAGATAGCAAATAGACTAGTAATAATCGGACATCATTTTTACAGTCATAACACAGGGAAAAGAAACAAAAGAATAGAAAGACATCTAAGACAAGTTGGTGCCATTCCACCAGTCAGTCCGTCAGTAATAAGTACCAGGTCAATGTGGTCCAGTCTCTGCCTGCCTGGCCCACTGTTGGTCACCACAAGTGTTCCAGTTGATCCGGATCAACAGAAGAGGCTGCTCGTGAAATTAAGGCGCAAGTGGCTGAGCACTCCGCATATATGTGTTATTTCTTTACTACCCACAAGGGGCTACACACAGAGGGGACAAACAAAGACAGACAAACAGATTAAGTCAATTATATCGACCCCAGTGCGTAACTGGTACTTATTTAATCGACCCCGAAAGGATGAAAGGCAAAGTCGACCTCGGCGGCAATTTGAACTCAGAACGTAGCGGCAGACGAAAGACCGCTAAGCATTTCGCCCGGCGTGCTAACGATTCTGCCAGCTCCGCATATATGTGTACCATTAACATGATACTTGGGGAGATCCAGTGTAATATGGAATGTGACAAGTCTGGCCCCCTTGAAATACAAGTACTACTCATTTTTTTTCTTCTCCAGCTGAATGGAGTGGACACAATGTGAAATAAAGTGTTTTGCTCAGGGACACAATGCACCACTGGGAACTGAACTTGCAGCCTTGCGATTGTGAGCCAAATACTCTGGCCGTCAGTAATAGGCACAGGTATGTTTCTGGTTCTCAGGTTACAGTCTACCAAAACAAGCTGGTGACAGAACCTCTATGTGGTTATTTGTTCTACTAGAAATAACAGCCAGATTTCACTCAAATCATACCCTATGTCAGTGTTTCTCAACCTTTTTACCCTTGTGTAACCCTTAAAATAAACAACATGTCTCAGGGACCCCTGCACAAAAGAAATCATATGCCATATCATTCTCAAATATTTTCATCATAGTTTATGTGGTCATCTTCATCGTTTAACATCCGCTTTCAATGCTGGTATGGGTTGGACGGTTTGACTGAGGACTGGTGAGCCAGATGGTGTCCATAAATTACTGACATCACTAAATATATCCCCAATGGCTGTTATATATATATATTTTTAATAACATAACAGGTTAAATAGGATGATATCTATATTACAATAACCAATATGATGTGCCTGTATAGTAATATTACAATCATGAAATTAGCATTAGCTTATCTCACTCGCAGAACCCCCAGGAACCTTTTGTGGAACCCTGGTTGAGAAACGCTGCTCTAACCATTAAGCCATGCAACTTCACCAGCCCACTCTGGCTGTCAGTAATAGGTACAAGTATATGTGTTTCAAATTCTCAGACTACAGTCCGTCCGCCAATCAGTCCAAAACAAGCCGATGAAGGAACCTCTATGTGGTTATTTGACCTACTAGAAATAACAGCCAGATTTCACTCAAATCATACCCTATGTGGTTGTTGAAAAAAATTCACTTTGCAGCCATGTGGATTTATGTTTTCTCCCACCGAGTGGCCCCGTGAACATAAATGTAGAGACAGAGGTAAAGACAAAACCAACTTCAGAAATAAAAATTCTTTGTTCAAATACAGCCTGGGTCAGTCTTTTGCATTTCATCATTTTTTTAAAAGAATTTATTTATTTATAGATTTTTTTTGATTTTTTTGCATTATATTCTATACATATCCAGAAATAAGACATCTGATGACAGGCAGAGATCAAACTGATCAATACATAATACAAATGTAATTACTAAAAATTGCTTCCTCTCTAACGAGCAGTTTAATAATCTGAAAAATGTTAATCTTACTAGAAACAGTTCCTACAAGAATATGACAATACGACCCACATATCGGTGCTGATTAATGTTACCCCCACCAACCTCCCGCCTACCTATTTGCGTTTACAAGAACTCTAAGATCATCAGCTATTTCTATTACTATGTTATTGATTTTTTTTTTAAAGCTTTTGTTTGTTTTATTTTTTTTCCCCCTTTATTATTATTATCCATTATTTTTTTTTTCTTTCTCTTAATTCCATTCTGCTTTCAGTAAAATGCCAAAATTTCTGAGATATGAATAGAAATGGAATATTTTAAAGAGAATTATGTATAAATTGGAGTGATTAATCTAGAATTACAAATTGGATGTGAAGACTTGTGAATGTGGGTCAATAAATATCTCCCTTGATAGAGAGAGATATAAAAAGAGAAAGAATAAAAGAAAAGGAGGCTTCTATATAGTCACACAATCTGCTAAAAATGGTAGCTAAAGCTCCTTAAAAATCAAAACCTAGTGTCATAAAAAGAGTAGGGGGAAAATAACGATGCATTACATTATGCAGGCCTAGATATACAAAACAAGCAGGATGGTCATGACTGGAATATCTTCCATCATAAGTCTGCTCAATCAACATCATCAATCGGCACTAGCACAAACCAGTCCCTTGCCCACAATGACATGTACTTGTGCAGGCCATTTTGCAATCAAATCATTGGCAACTTAATTCACAATCTTGTAAGTTCAGTTCTCAACAGGGCTTAAATGCCCCCCACCCCACACACCAGCAATACTAAAATAAAAATAAAAAGCTGTCAAAGCAATAGCGTAGGTTGATTGCTCCTCACGCTGAAAAGTGTCAAGGCAGACCATAACAGGCCACAGCACTGGTATCCCATGGCAAGCAGACAAGTTTCATATTATCTTTAAAAAAAAAAAAGCATAGCTGTGCCAGGAATACAAGGACATCATAGAACAAGATTTGTGAAGATGGAACTTGCAACTCAATTTCCACACTAATCAAACTCACTGGCAAAAGGCCCCCTGCAGGGTTACAAAGAAACCTCGGAAACATTCTTGACAACAAGGAAATGCCAAGAAGTATTCTCACAGTGAGACTAAATATGCCCATTAAAGTTCTGGTATATTATTTACATTCACACATTTATCATAATCATAATGCGCTGGTACATTTGTTAATATATATGTGTGCGTGTGCATGTATTATACATACTATATATATATGTATGTATCTATGTATACAAATAAATAAAAATATGTGTATACATATATATAAATAAATGTGCATCTATGTATATATATATAAATGTGGATGTGTGTGTCAGCCCGCAGTCAAACCGTCCAACCCATGCCTGCATGGAAAGCAGACATTAAACGACAATGATTATGATGTGTGTGTATGTATGTATGTGTACTTAGAAATACATTCACATATATATGTATATACACACACACATATATATATACATAAATAAATAAATAAATAAATATAGATACACATACAAAACAGCAGAACCAATCAGATATAGCACATTCACATACATACATATATATATATATATATATATATATATATATATACATATATACATATATATATATTTCTAAGCTCTTGGAGAATTCATGACAAATGGTAAAATGGCATTCAGTTTTGCAATATTCCGTTTTAAATTTGTCAGTGTTGTGCTATGAAAAGAGTAACTCTATTGTTGAATTGGTGTTTGAAAGCTGTTATGACATTCACACTATGAATAATTTATAGATACCATTGTAATATATCAGATACACACACACACACACACACACACACACACACAGATTCCGGATGTTTCTTTTCATTCCTTTATTAGTTTCAGTTATTCGACTATTACAACAATGATGGGGCAGAGACGTTTTGCCATTATCTATTTATTTATTTTGTTGATTCAGTTTTAGGAGATTCAATTTCTGTGGTAAGAGGTCCGCTTCCCTATCACATGGTTCTGGTTTCAATCCTACTGCATGGCACCACAGACCAGGGACAATCAAAGACTTGAGTGGATTTGGGAGATGGAATCTCAAAGAAGCCTACTGCACGCGTGTGTTTATGTGTGTGTGTGGTGAAGGTGCATGATCCATGGTAAGAGTGATGGGCTCACAATCATAAGGTAGTGAGATCGATTCCAGGACCAGGCTGTGTGTTGTGTTCTTGAGCAAGACACTTTATTTCACGTTGCTCCAGTTCTCTCAGCTGCAAAAATTTTTACACAGTGTCTTTCATTTCAAAATGTGAAAACATGTCTGGTCATAGTGAAATATTACCTTATTTGGAAACAGGTGAGGGTTGGTGACAGGAAAGGTATCCAGTTGGAGAGAATCTGCCTCAACAAATTTTGTTCAATGTGAGTATGGGAAAGTGAGCATTAAAATGATGCTGATGATGACGATAACAATGATGACAATGGGATTGAACCCAGAACTTTGGTATTTATCTATTCCGTCCTTCTTGTAAAATACAAAACAAAATGCCAAATGGCTAACTAAGGGTATAAGGAAGGGTGACACCCATTTTCCCATGCCCGCATGCATTGGAAGAAATTCAACGAGGGAGATTTTCTATCTTCTCACCAGTGCACCCAGCAGACCGACATTCCAAAACCATTCTCACTCCGACCATTCCGTCACCCAAGACTGATACTGTATGTATGTGTGAATGTGTGTATCTGTGAATGTGTCTGTTCCTGACTACCACTTCATAATTGGTGTTGGTTTGTTTATGTCCATGTAACTTAGCGATTCAGCGATAAGAGACTAAAAGAACGAGTGCCAGGTTTAAAAAAAAAAAAAAAAAAAAGCACTGAGGTTGATTTCGACTATACAAATCAAGGTGGTGCCCCAGCATGGCCACAGACCAATGACTGAAACAAACAGAAGATAAAAGATTACACACACACACACACATATATATATGAAACGCTTAGTTTAGAATAGGGGCCGCTGATGAAGGAAATGTTTTCTATGTGGCCTGTTTGTTTTCTGTGCTATGTTTATGTTCTGTTTATCATTTTGTCTACGTTTTGTTTGCAATGTCCTGTACCCAGATATGCATCTATATATACATGTAAATGTAGGTACGTACATACATGTACGTATATATGCATATACTCACACATTATTTGTATTATATATATATATATATATATATATATATATATATATATGTATAGGCGCAGGAGTGGCTGTGTGGGTAAGTAGCTTGCTTACCAACCACATGGTTCCGGGTTCAGTCCCACTGCGTGGCACCTTGGGCAAGTGTCTTCTACTATAGCCTCGGGCCGACCAAAGCCTTGTGAGTGGATTTGGTAGACGGAAACTGAAAGAAGCTCGCTGTATATATATATGTGTGTGTGTGTGTGTGTGTGTGTGAGAGTGCGTGTGTGTTTGTATGTGTGTGTTTGTGCGTCTGTGTTTGTCCCCCCAACTTCACTTGACAACCGATGCTGGTGTGTTTACGTCCCCGTAACTTAGCGGTTCGGCAAAAAGAGACCGATAGAATAAGTACTAGGCTTACAAAGAATAAGTCCTGGGGTCAATTTGCTCGACTAAAGGCGGTGCTCCAGCATGGCCGCAGTCAAATGACTGAAACAAGTAAAAGATTAAAAGAATATACATACATACATACATATATATATATATATATATATATTTATTACAAATTAAAAGGGTAAAGGTTTATCAATTTATTAATTTATTATATCATATTGATGAAGGAAATTGAGTATTATCACTCATAATCCAGAAACGCGTCTATGAATAACTTCGGAATGGTTAGTTTTCATTGTTTTTTCTTCTTGTTTTTGCCTTTGTGAGTTACAAGTAATGCTATCTGTTGGAGCCTCAGCTTTTTTAGCTGCTATTTCTGAACTTTGGTATGTGGTGAAGCAAATGTTTTGCTGATCCCTTAATTATGTTTATATATATATATATATATATATATATATATATATATATATACTTTATTTAAAAGCAGCAGAAATATAACAAAAAGACCGTTACTGAGTTTCACGTTCCTGTTCATCGGTTCTAGCAAAACTGTCCGATGAAACTCAGAGTAACGGTTTTTTTGTTATATTTCTGCTGCTTTTAAATAAAGCATATTACTCTAC
>NC_142955.1:25206953-25239453 GCF_046866305.1 Octopus bimaculoides
TACAGCAGGACAGCTCTGCTCCAACAATCTTTTAATCAAATCCAGTTCAGTTATAACCTTCTTACTCGCCCCACCCCAAACACCTCCCAGCAGACACTTTAATCTAGGCCTACATTCTCCAATATCTTCTTCCCCTTTAAAAGCAGCAGAGAGTGATTTAAGGGCTGACATTTCCTGTAAATCCAGCCAACAAACAATCACACAGGGGTCCCAACATCATGCATAAATTCCATATCAACATGCCCCCCCCCACCCCCGCCGCAATACCTGGCCTTGCTCAACATCTACGAAAAACATCGATTGACAGTCATGTAGCCTTTGCAAAATTTCAGCTTATGACCTGAGATATGCATATACTTTGCTACAATGAGTAGGGAACCCTGTTGACCGAACAGCTGGAATGAGGACCCAGTTACTTCGCTCAGATTATTGGATTAAAATTGATATTCTTCCAAAAGAATTTGCCAATAGGAAACGCGCCAAAATAGATTGAAACATGGCAAAATAGATTACTGATAAGATATTGTTTCTGCCAACTGTTTCCTAGTTTTAAGTTGGTCTTCTTTCATTCATTCAACTTCTGTTTATCCATTCTTGCATGGCTTTAAACAGAAAGTTATTCTAAGACAGTATTTTATGGCTGGATGGACATCCTCTTGACAACCCTTACCTGTTTTGAAGTAAGGGATTGGGGGAAGGGGGGGGGGGTTAAATATTTTATTCTGGAGGTTTTCAAGAGAACAGACTGACCAGTCATAATGTCAATAAAGAACGTTGACATCGTCACCCATTCACTCAAGTAATAGCAAAGTAATATCAACTCTCACACATATTCAAACACACACACGATTCACTTCCCATAGCTTCCATCTACAAAATCCCCCACTCCAGATTCTCCTTGACTTGAGGCTACAGCAAAAGACATTTAACCAAGATGCTGTGCAGCGGGACCCATCCAGAAACCATATGGCTTATCATCCTTGCCATTGTTTTGATATCTCCTTGCGTGGGACAAACAGAGTTTATTGAGGCAGAATCAATGGTGAATATGACTAGATGCATGAACATCTGGCCTCGGTCTCAATTGCACCGGGCTTCTGCTAGCTGAAGAATCTCATCTGGAAACACCATGTCTACAGATGGTGGCAGTAGTTCACAGACTGAACTGATAGATCTTGGCCATTGACAGTTTTGTCATCTGTTCAGCATCTAGTCATGCTCACCATTGATGCAATAAGATTCAGTGGCCAAATACTTCATATCCACCAGCTTGCATCCCGTCATTTCAACATAACCCTGGCTCAAGTAGTCACATATTCTTTAACCCGAAACTGAAACACTGACAGGGGCTACTGCTCTGGAGAAGAGTGAACCTGAGAACAATGGGGGCTAAAATATGATTCTCCACTCCTCAACTCTCTGGAACTCTCAAACCAGGACCCCACAACAGGATGCAGTTTAAAATCACACCCAGGCCACAACACAAGCACACACACGCACACACACACACACACACACACATATAGTCCAACCCATGCTAGCATGGAAAGCGGACGATGATGATGATATATATATATATATGTATGTATATATATATATATATATATATATATATATATATATACATAGGCGTAGGAGTGGCTGTGTGGTAAGTAGCTTCCTTACCAACCACATGGTCCCGGGTTCAGTCCCACTGCGTGGCATCTTGGGCAAGTGTCTTCTACTATAGCCTCGGGCCGACCAAAGCCTTGTGAGTGGATTTGGTAGATGGAAACTGAAAGAAGCCCGTCGTATATATGTATATGTATATATATATGTGTGTGTCTGTGTTTGTCTGGAGTTGATTTGCTCGACTAAAGGCGGTGCTCTAGCATGGCCACAGTCAAAAGACTGAAACAAGTAAAATAGTAAAATAGTAAATATATATATATATATATATATATATATATAGGTGCAGGCATGGCTTTGTGGTAAGAAGCTTGCTGGCACTGCCTGGCACCTTGGGCGAGTGTCCTCGGGTAACCAAAGCCTTATGAGTGGATTTGGTAGAGAGAAACTGAAAGAGGCCCATCATATGTTACATATGTGCGTGTGTGTGTGTCTTTGTTTATGTTTTCCCCCATTCACCCATCACCACTTAACAACTAGGCTTTTAAACAATAAGTCCTGGGGTCGATTCGTTTTACTATAGCCCTTCAAGGCAGTCCTCCAGCATAACCAGTCAAATGAGAAACAAGTAAAAGAATATATATATATATATACACACATATATATATATATATATATATATATATATATATATATATATATATATATATATATATATATATATCCTATTTGTAATCTGAAAGCAATAGCCATACTAATAGGAATGTTTATTCAAATGTTTTGAAATGGTAACAACACATTGGGAGTTTGGTTTAAACCAAGTCCTACTTGCTGCCAATTGTAAAATGTCTTCATTGGTTGCTGCTTGTTTCACAAGCAGATGTCTGTCAGGAGGTGGAATGGGTTCCTGCGTGTGTGTGTTTTTTTTTTTTTAAATTCTTTTCAAGAACTATTATCTAGTTTTGGACTCCAACAAGCAAAATAGCTGTCACCAGTGTGAATTCAAATTTCTTAGATGTCAGCCTAGTTATAATGTTGGGTGGGGTGGGGTGGGGTGCAACAGAAACGGGGGGAAGGGGGGCTAGGGTGAGCGGTGAGGGTGAATGAAGGCAAGGGAAGAAAGGAAGAGAAGAGGATCGTTACTTCACCAAACACCACTTCGTTATGTCACATCAATAAAAACCTTATGCACTACATATGCAGACATACACACAAACACATTAACGTGCGTGCATATATATATATATGTATTTATATACATATATGTATATATATATATATATATATATATATATATATATGTGTGTGTGTGTGTGTGTGTGTGTGTGTCTAATGTGGCTATAAGCCTGTGTGCGCACGTGTGTATGTATATATATATATATAAGCTCACAAATTGAGGGGAAGGTGTTCTTAAAAGATAGTAGTATCAATTAAAAACATGCCTGCAGGCCTGTTTTAATTGTCAAACAGACACAAAAGGCGCAGATACTTAATTAAAAAGTAATTAACAGAGTTACAAATTAAAATGAAACAAAAACAAAAAAAAAATAATAAATAAAGAGGGGGGAAAAATCGCATACCGGTGGGGGGGGGGGGGGTTCATAAACAGCTTAATATTACATTACCAAATTAAACAAAAAAAAAATAACAGAGCACCGCTTGGCCCATTCATTCCAATGTATTTCTTTTTCATTAAGCCCACCATCACAATACCACCATCTTCGGACTCGCAGACATCCCATCTTTTTCAATTCACTCCTTGCCTTCCAAGGCCATTTTTAAACCTTATCCTTTTTCCTCCAGCCACACCACCCACCACCACCCACCTTTTTTTCTTTTTTACTTTTTACATCCATCGGGGGGGGGGGGGGTCTTTTTCCCTTTTTTGTCCGTATCAGTAAAATATTTGATAAGATAAAAATCCTAATCTCAACAAACTAAATTTTTACTTTTACATCCGATATCACAACATCCGAATATTTCACAGAGGTTCCCCCCCCCCCCCATGGCAACAAACAGCAGCAACAACATCATTTTCAACACCCTGTTTACAGGCTTCCAACCAACTTACCCCCACTTCTCTCTCTCCCACCCTTTTTATTAACAGAATAGCAAAGCTGAAGCTAGTGAGCACTGCACTATTTTTATTGACAAGATAAGAGCCAAGGGGATGGGGGGGGGGGATAGACACAAGGAAGATTTTTTTTTCCTTTGAAAACAGGATACCCAACCACCACCACCCTTGCTCTGTGCTGACAAAATAATTTGTGAAACTCTCTCTCTCTTGACTATGTATTTTTAAGATGGTGGGATGCAAAGTTTTCAAAACACAAACCTAGTACTCTTTTACTCTTTTACTTGTTTTAGTCATTTGACTGTGGCCATGCTGGAGCACCGCCTTTACTCAAGCAAATCGACCCCGAGACTTATTCTTTGTAAGCCTAGTACTTATTCTATCAGTCTCTTTTGCCGAACCGCTAAGTGACGGAGATATAAACACACCAGCATCGGTTGTCAAGCAATGCTAGGGGGACAAACACAGACGCACAAACAATATACACACACATACATGTATATATATATATATATACATATATACGATGGGCTTTTTTTCAGTTTCCGTCTACCAAATCCACTCACAAGGCTTTGGTCGGCCCGAGACTATAGTAGAAGACACTTGCCCAAGATGCCACGCAGTGGGACTTGAACCCGGAACCATGTGGTTGGTAAGCAAGCTAATTACCACACAACCACTCCTACTAAAAGAATATTTTCTAAAACTCCCCAGTTCTTGCACTCGCTCTCTCTCTCTCACACACACAAGCACATATGCACACATACATGTGTGTATATATACACATATACACAGACACACACACAAGTGTTTTTAGTTGATTCTAACAGTCCCAGCCCTCGTTTGGTAACATTTTCTTTTTAAACATAAACACAATTTGACTAATGCCAAATATCGCAACACTGTGGTTTCAATTGCTAAACAGGGCAGTGCATTGTGTTCTTGAGAGACAGAAACTAAAAGAAGATTGTTGTGTGTGTGTGTGTGTGTGTGTGTGTGTGTGTGTGTGTGTGTGTGTGTGTGTGCGCGCGCGTGCATGAATCCTTGTGTCACCTGACAACCGGTATTAGTTTGTTTACATCCGTGTAACTTAGCAGTTTGGCAAAAGAAGCCGATAGGATAAACAAGTGTCAGGCTTTAAAAGCGAAAATAAGTGTCGGGTTTGATTTGTTCTGACTAAACCCGTCAAGGTGGTGCCCCAGCATGGCCACAGTCCGATGACTGAAACAGACAAACACAAGATAGGTGCGTTTATTCATTTCGCAATGGATGAAATGCTTACAGTTAGAAACACAGAGCTAATTTCGTTGATGAGTAATTAATTCCAAGAAGTTACTTCCATCTGCTGTTTTGCAAAACTGACAGAAAGAATGGCGAGGAGGAGGAAGAGGAGGAGGAAGAGGAGGGGGAGAGGAGGGGGAGGAAGAGGAGGAGGAAGAGGAGGGGGAGGAAGAGGCGGAGGAAGAGGAGGAGGAGGGGCGGTTAGCAAAATTTTGGATTTACAAACACTGACTACTAATAGGATTAATTCTTTTTAATTAATTAAAGAATTAATTATTTCTAAAAAATCCTTAAAGAAAATTCATATCAATATACACCACCCTACCACCCTCAATACCAACTACAAGCCCCACAATCACTTCAAATGCTAGTGAGGATTTTACATACATATACATACATACATACATACATACATACATACATACATACATACATACATATATATATATATATATTTGTCTCAGTCATTAGACTGCAGACATGTTGAGGCTTTAAAGAATTTTTTAATTGAATGAAACGACCCCAAGGCTTCATGATTTTTTTTTTGCTACTCACTCAAGTTAAGGGGGCATAAACACACTAACACCAGTTGTCAAGTGGTGGCAGGGAACAAACACAAACACACACACACATACACACAACAGGCTTCTTCCAGTTTCTGTCTGCCAGATGCATTCAAAAGGTTTTTAGTCAGCCTGAAGCTATAGTTGAAGACACTTGCGCAAGGTGCCACACAGTGGGACTGAACCTGAAACTATGGGGTTAGGAAGCAAGCTTTTTACCACACAACCATGCTTGCGCACACACACACACACACACACACACATATATATAAAATCAATGGGAGAAAATCTCTCCTGAAGAACACGCATCTTCAGCATCACTGCATCTGTAACATTGCCCTTCCTCCTTCGGAGTGACCCGGGACTCTACAAAGATCAGATGAGACCCACAATGAGGTTGACTCTTCCCTAACCCAGGGCGAGTGGCACCACTGTTATATGCACACATATATATATATATGCACATGCATGCACAAACATCCAAAACTGCATCCAAAACATAATTAATTAGCATGAAAGTCATTAACCATTGCAGACATGCTGTCTCCTCTCCATGCTTTTCCTGCAGATATTAATTTAAAATCACCCCGCCCCCTACTCCATGGAATTGGCCAGACTCATTCCACATCCACTTAGGTGCTATCCTTCTTACTCTCATCACCCACATTGCTTCAACATGCTCCACACACATCCATGTGGCTCCTGCACTAACCAGTCTTATATTCCCAGTTTGCCAACTGCTCTCTCTCGCCTCTTAATTTCTCTGCAACTGTAATGTCCTTCTTCCATGCTGGCATGGGTTGGACGGTTTGGCAGGAGCTGTCCAAGTAGAAACCTGCACCATATTTCTCTGTGTTTTGACATGGTTTTATTTTTTTTGCTTTTTTTTTACAGCTGGATGCCCTTCCTAACACCAACCACTCTGCAGAGTAGGCCAAGTGCTTTTTATGTGGCACAAGCACAGGCAAGGTCAGTTTTGGCAGGGTTTTTTACAGCTGGATGCCCTTCCAAGTTCCACCACTTCAGTATAGATTAGATGCTTCTTAAGTGGTACCAGCACTGGCAGGGTCAGCAAAGTAACTTTGCAAGACAAGAAATGTTTGAGAGGGGAGGCAGCACTGAAGGAGATGATTTTGTGCCAGATGATATCAAATATGTGCCAAAAACATTAAATATATTCATCTCACTGGTCTCACTAGGATAGCCTGCAGAAGCTATGGGCATGACTCATTCTTCCAGAACAGTCCAAAAAAGGAAAAAGTAAAAACTAAGAATAAAAGATGAAACGGAATAAAACAGGTTCCCATCTTAAAGGGTTCCTTCACAAGGTCAGTTCCTTACTGTGAATTAGTGGCCCGCATACCTCAATGATTCCAAGATAGCAAAGTGCAAGGTTCTGGTAGGGTTTCCCCCCATGCTCGACAGTTCAAAAGATTGAGGCCAAAATAATATGGATCGCCTTTCTTTAGAGGGAAAAATGAGTTTGCATGGGGCCAAATCTATCTAAAAAAAAGAGTGAAGAAGTGTTGATGACGAATCGAAACCAACAAGACCTGGGAGAAGGCCTTCCCTTGGGGGAAATATATGACACGGTGTAGCAACATTTGGGAGAAAGAGATCCAACCGGAGAGAAGTAGAACAACAACCCAGAGCTGATGGCCTTATTCTCTATAGGGAGCAAAGGCCTTAAGTGGTAGACAATCTGGATACCTACACTTTTTTTTGACTTCTTGGCACCACAAATCACAATTACTATCTCAAAAAGAGAAGAGAAAAGGAACACAAGAACAAATGGAGTTTTAGAAATTCTTAAAATGGAGGCAAGATAAGAACAAGAACACCTTGACCTTCATACATCTGTTCAATCATGGTTAACCTGGGGGGGGGGGTTAAACAACAATAAAAAAATTAATCTGCATTTTCAGTTTTACCAGCAGCGTTGACAATTAAGTCATATTGTTCATCCACCAATAGGGATTCAGCAGAAATGTTCTAGCCATATTACCTTGCTTGGATACAAATGAGGGTTGATGACGGGAAAGGCATTCAGCTACAGATAATCCATCTCAACAAATCCCATCTGACCCATGGTAGAGCGTATGTTAAATGTCCCCTAGCTATGGAGAAATATGACCTTGCTTGGAAGCAGGTGAGGTGTGGTGACAGTAAGGGCATCCAGCCATAAGATAAAATATGCCTGGACAATTTCTGTCCAACCCATGCGAGTATAGAACAGTGGACAGTAAAACGATGATGATGATGATGATGATGATGATGATGAAACTCCTGTATTTATGGAGTGCTGTATGCTGGCAACCTAAATAATGCAGCTAGAATTTCAGTGACTATATTTCACTTCACTGACATGACAACCTAATTACCACTATGCAGTCAGTCAGTCACTTAATGACCAATATAAAAGCACAATTATTTCATATACTGTATCCTTTCCACTCCCCCCACCTCGCCTTACTTTTCCACAGTTGTACTGTGAGAAATGTAGACAGTAAAGATGAGGGAGGAGGAGTTGTTGTTGTTGCTGGTGGTGGTGGTGGTGGTGGTGGTGGTGGTAACTATTTCATCAATGGTTTATGTATCCACACATTAAGCGCAGGTGTAACTGTGTGGTTAAGAAATTTGCTAGCCAACCACATGCTCATAGGTTCAGTCTCAGTGTGTGGCACATTGGACATGTGGCTTCTATAGCTTCAAGCCAACCAAAGCCTTGTGAATGAATTTGGTAGACAGAAACTGAGAGTTCATTGGTGCATGTATGTGCGTATACATACATACATACATACATATATATATATATATATATATATATATATATATATATATATATATATATATATATATATATATAGTGAAGGTGCACGGCTCATGGTTCAGTGGTTAGAGTGTCGGGCTCACAATCATGAGGTCCTGAGTTTGATTCCTGGACCAGGCTGTGAGTTGTGTTCTTGAGCAAGACACACTATTTCACATTGTTCCAGTTCACTCAGCTGTAGAAATGAGTCGCAATGTCACTGGTGCCAAGCTCTATCGACCTTTGATGAGCAACATATGGAGTCACAGAACAGTGATGATGACAAAAAACGCTCCTCAAGTGGACCCGGCTACGAAACAGCTGTCATCCTATGGATATCAACTGTTGAAAGAAAGATATTCATCTCTCATACTTCCTAACTTTTTATGTTTTATGCACGTGTGTGTGTCTCTGTGTGTGCGTGTGTGTATTACTATCTTCTTGTTTTGACTTCACGTGATAATTGCCAACGACTGTCACCATCATGCAAATGGTGTCCTTTGTATTCAACCTTTCGTTAAATCATGTCTCGTCAAGGAGAATATTAACTTTCTTGGAAACCTGCGGAAGTTGGTGACACTGGACATTAAAAATGACAATGACATGTGAAACAAAATAACAAGAAACTAAGGAAATACGCTACAAGAGACCCAACCAACCCAGGCAAAAAACAGACAGAAAAATATTCCTGATATAAACACACGTACACACATATTCAAGCTGAATAGAGAATACACTTGCTCAAGTTTAACCTTTCTGCTCTTCCAAATGTATCCAGAAGAAAGCGAAAAGGTGAAACTTTACACAATGTATGTCTATATTCAGCCTGAATAAATATCTAAGTATGTATTTTCATTAGTCTACAAATAATATAGGGTTCTCTATTTACTCTGCTGATTGCATCGGAGGAGCACAATGAATTTTATTTATATTTGGGGGTTTGCAAGTGGGAAAATAAGGGGGAAGTATATGTGTTGTGCAGTTTCCAGTTACTCTGTGTGTGTGTATGTATTTAGATAAATACACATACACACCCACATACACATATACATATAGATACGTGTATGTATATATATATATATATATATATATATATATATATATATATATACACACATATGTGCATACATATACACACACCGACACATATACATACAGGTACATGTGTGTGTACACACATATATATAAATATATATTTATACACACATACACATACGTGTTAATGATCTTTTTACAAGATTTTTTATATAATGTTTCTCTCCTTCACTCCCATCCTCATTTCTTTCTCTCTCTCTCACACACACACACACACACACACACACACACACACACACACATACACACACACCAACATCTGTTAGTAATTGCAATTATGACAAGCTCTAGAAACACCTAAAATTGTATTGCAATATCATAAAAGTGAACCGTTTTATCTTAGTTTTACAAACAAATAAAAGCTTTGTGTTTACAATATGTGCGTGTGTGCACACATATGTGAATGTGTGTGCGTATATGAGAGAGAGAGAGAGAGAGAGAGAAAGAGTTTGTGTTACACGGTCTGAGAAAGCCAACTCTTAAGTATGTCAAAGAGAAAAAAAAAACCCTTATTTTTAGAGTGAAAAATGATGGGGAGAAGGACAAAAAGCCCATGGATATTTCAGCTTCGTAGACAGGGAGGGAGGAGGGGGTAAGAGTAGACCCTGATGCTTGAGGAAGGCAACCAGCCTCTTCACTGACAACAACAGCAACAACACAGAGACCTCACAACGTTTAGATTCCAAGAGATTTATTTTTAATTACTATTTTACTCTCTGGGACCAGTGTTTATAATAATCCTCTCTACGTACAGGCACAGGGCCAGGAACTTGGGCAGGAGGGGTCTAGTTGATTACAATGACCCCTACTGCTTAATTGGTATGTATTTCAACGACAATAAAAGGATGGCAGCAAAGTTGACCTTGGCAGCATTTGAATTCAGAACATAAACGTGAATGGAGTCCTGTTAACCGTTTTGTCCTAGTGTGCTGAATAACTAATATCATTTACGGGAGTAAAACAGAATTCGAGATGAGGAGACCTCAATGTGGATGCTCCAGGCAAAGCTATAGGTGCAGGTGTGGTAAGAAGTTAGCTCCCCAAATAGATGGACTTGAGTTCAGCCCAATCCTGTGGCATCTCAAGCAACTGTCTTCTATTGGGTCATCCCGTGTATAATGCGGGGTTTTTTTCAATTGCATGAACTAAAAGTCGGAGGGGGACGGGATAAACTACCAGCATCGAATTGCTATAAGAACAGGTAGTATCAAGCAGCATCATGCATTTCCGAGATTCTGTGAGAGCATGTCTGGTCACAGGGAAATATTACCTTACTCAGAAACAGGTGGCAAGAATGGTGGCAGGAAGGCGTCGAGCTGGCAGAAACGTTAGCATGCCAGGCGAAATGCTTAGTGGTATTTCGCCTGCCATTACGTTCCGAGTTCAAATTCCGCAGAGGTCGACTTTGCCTTTCATCCTTTCGGGGTCGATGTAATCGACTTAATCCCTTTGTCTGTCCTTGTTTGTCCCCTTTATGTTTAGCCCCTTGTGGGCAATAAAGAAATAACAAACGTTAGCACGCCGGGCAAAATGCTTAGCGGTATTTCGTCTCTTTTACGTTCTGAGTTCAAATTCTGCCGAGGTCGACTTTGCCTTTCATCCTTTCGGGGCCGATAAATTAAGTACCAGTTACACACTGGGGTCGATGTAATCAACCCTTAATCCCTTTGTCTGTCCTTGTTTGTCCCCTCTATGTTTAGCCCCTTGTGGGTAATAATGAAATAAGGAATGGTGGGGGACAGGTGGGTGCAGAAAAATCCACACCCACAAATTCTGTCATAGCCATATACGAACAAAATTTTCATTCTGGGCCACTTTTTCACACAATGTTCTACTTCATGAAAATTTGGTGCTGTGTTTTATGATATTCACCAGGTAATTAAACAGGTAATTCTGTACAGTGTATATATTTATATTGCCTTTGTATGTATATTTTTATTTAACGTCTACAAACCTTTGTTCAATATTTTCTATTTCTAAATATGACTCACTCCTTTTCAAAACTAGTGGTTATATATATTTTGGATTTAAAAAAAAAAAGAAGAAAAAAACTTGTCAGTTGTCAAATTGTCACACACACACACACACACACACACATAAAGTCAGATCAAATAAACAAACAATAAAATTAGCAATAACAACAAGGATGTGCACAAGATAAGTATTAGTTTGACACTCAGTAATAAGAGAGTTTTGACGTTTCGAGCACAGCTCCTGATCAGAAAGGGAAAATTCCAAAGGAAAGGAAATTGCCAACAGCACATGTGTGTATAATTTTGACACTTCGCTATTATTAACTATACACAAACTGAAAAACTATGTAGAGTATGTGTGCATAGGGGGAGATGTTATCTTTGCGTTTGGGCTTATCTTCCACCACCTCTTGACAACCAGTGTTGATTCATTTCTGTTCCCATATCTTAGTGGTTCGATACAAGAGACCAATACGATATACACCAAACTTAAAAAGAAAAAAAGAAAGTGACTTAAACAAGTAAAAGACAGAAGATACACACATGTATTAAGAAATAAGATACACACACACACATAATGATGGACTTTTGTACACTTTCTATCTCTCAAATAATTCCAATCACAAGGTATTTGTTATCCCAAAATTATAGTGCATATGTGTGTGCATGTATGTATATGTGTGTGTGTGTGTGTATATATATATATATATATATATATATATATATATATATATATATATATATATATATATATATAATAAAATATAGGATAAATTCTTTATAAGAATTTATCAAGTAGTCAGTGTGAAAAAACCTCATAATGAAAAAAATTCATCATTTTTTTCACAAATATATAAGTTATATATAAAGGGCATTAACTGTGTAGTAATGCCTCACGCTTCGAGGGACTAAATAAGTCAAAAACTACCAAAAAATAAGCAACATATTTACCGAAAGCGAGGGAATGCAGCTTTCAAAATTAATCTCTTAAAAACATATATATGTATAGAGAGAGAGAAGTCGTCAGAATTTTCGGGAAAAATCCTTTTATTTCTTCATTATTATTAGCGCTCTTGTTCCTCTCTAGAAAGTGCTAACAATAATGAAGAGATAAAAGGATTTTTTTCCCAAAATTCCGACAACTTTTTTCTCAATATTCAATTCTGTACATCACACCTAACACTCTATACACACACACACACGCACACAGATATATATATATATATATATATATATATATACACACACACACACACACACTATCATTATTGGTCTTGAAACCCAAAACCAGTAGCAGTGAAATAAAAACAAAAACTGATGCGGGGGACCCCCACCGATTCTCAATTTACTCTTCTGGACCTTCATAGTCATTTGATGTATATAAAAGAAATCCTACTGTCTTTCTACAATAATTCCCTTTAGCATTCATATCATGCTACCAGATGTAATACTTATTATTCATTCAAATTGTTTTGAATTAATCATGCGTTATCTTGTAGCTTTGAGATTTCAATGCTGTGATTGCATATCTTTAGAATGAAATTGTAGGATAGGTGTGAGAGGCCTGTTCTGGTTAGTTTAAACATAAAATAGATAGAAAACTTCGGCCGGATATGCTGGTTTCATTGCTAAATGGTTAAATATTATTAGGAATTCTATAAACAAAATTGTTAAAATATTCTGTGTCTTGTAGAAATATAAGCAATTTATTCTTTTACTGATTTCAGTCATTTGACTGTGGCCATGCTGGAGTACCACCTTAAAGGGTTTTAGTCAAAGAAATCAACCTCAGGACTTATTTTTTTGCCAGACCACTAAGTTACTAGGACATAAACACACCAATATCGGTTGTCAAGCGATAGCGGGGAGACAAACACACACATAAATACATACATATATATTTATATATATATATATATGCGTGCGCCAGACTTCATTCAGTTTCTGTCTACCAAATCCACTCACAAGGCTTTGGTCGACTCGAGTCACTTGCCCAAGGCACCATGCAGTGGAACTGAACCTGGAACCATGTTGTTGGGAAGCAAGCTGCTTACCACACAGCCACTCCTACACCTTATGGCACATAAATTTCAACAACAAAATCTCAAATGCACTCCCCACAAGGATCATATGAGAACCACTGGTCTAAGCTATGACCGGGTCGAAGGTTAGAAGTTAAGGATTTCGGATTAGAGTTACACTGCACTCTAAAGTGTAAATGGCTAGGGAGATCGCACACTAAAGCTTCTACACTACACAGCCATGCTAGCACAACTCATCAACACATTACAAATAAACAAAAGATAGATACTGAAAGAAATCTAAGAGGGATGAGGAAACGAAAGAAAAAAAAAATAATAATAAAATGAGGAAAGAAGTTTCATTGTTCAAATTTGAAACCAACCAACTTTGCAATTTTCATTTTATTTTTACCCTCCCCCCCCTTTTTTTCCCCCTCTGGTCTTGTTCTTCTAAAAGGTTACGACAAATTTATAACAATAATTATTTTTCACAAAGAAAAAACAGAAAAAGATTCATAAATAAATAAATAACAGAAAAATGAATAATTTTCCCACCTAATTCCACCCTGATCCTACCCCCAAACGTGTTATTTTAGATCTATATTCCTAGACATCGGTATTTCAAATAACACTAAGTGCACAGTAGGCAAATATAGAATATTTTGACATTTAGGTTAAAAATTTATCCCCTTACGTTGTAGTGTGTTCATTAACAATGTTATCTGGTTTCATACATTATTATTAATTATTATTATTATTATTATTATTACTATTATTACTACTATTATTATTACTACTACTGTTGCTACTATTTGTGGTGTTCTACATAGCTATTGCTGTTTAGTGTTATCTATCTAAGAATGTCTTTGTTACTTGTGATCTCGTACTTTTCCTCCACATCTTTCAATTGCCCGTGAGCAGGTAGAATCGTTAGAGCGTCCATCAAAATGCATGGTGACATTTCTTCTGGCTTTTCACATTCGCAGTTCAAATCCCACCAAGACCAACTTAGACGCTTTTCATACTTCTTTCGGAATTAGTAAAATGAAGTACCAACCACAAGCCCTTGGGTCGAATATAATCAACAGGCATCCTCACCAAAAAAACTTCAGTCCTTTTGCTCACAGACAAAAGAATTATGGAAGCGATCTCACACAACCATTAGCATACAGGACAAAAATAAAATGCTGCACCATGCTCCAATCTGATCTCGGCAAGATTTCTACAGCTTCCTAATGCCAACCACTCCGAGAGTGAGGTGGGTGCTTTTCACATGCCACTGGCACAGGAGCCAGTCAGGGGGCACTTGTATCGACCATTCAGATGGTGCTTTTTATGTGCCACCAGCATGGGAGCCAGTCTAGTGGTACTGGGATCGACCACGTTCGAATGGTGCTTTTTACATGTCACTGGCACGGGAGTCAGTCAGGGGGCACTGGTATCGACCACATTCGGATGGTGCTTTTTATGTGCCACCAGCATGGGAGCCAGTCTAGTGGTACTGGGATCGACCACGTTCGAATGGTGCTTTTTACATGTCACTGGCACGGGAGTCAGTCAGGGGGCACTGGTATCGACCACATTCGGATGGTGCTTTTTATGTGCCACCAGCATGGGAGCCAGTCTAGTGGTACTGGGATCGACCACGTTCGAATGGTGCTTTTTACATGTCACTGGCACGGGAGTCAGTCAGGGGGCACTGGTATCGACCACATTCGGATGGTGCTTTTTATGTGCCACCAGCATGGGAGCCAGTCTAGTGGTACTGGGATCGACCACGTTCGAATGGTGCTTTTTACATGTCACTGGCACGGGTGTCAGTCAGGGGGCACTGGTATCGACCACATTCGGATGGTGCTTTTTATGTGCCACCAGCATGGGAGCCAGTCTAGTGGTACTGGGATTGACCATGTTCGAATGGTGCTTGTTACATGTCACTGGCACGGGAGTTAGTCAGGGGGCACTGGTATCGACCACATTCGGATGGTGCTTTTTATGTGCCACCAGCATGGGAGCCAGTCTAGTGGTACTGGGATCGACCACGTTCGAATGGTGCTTTTTACATGTCACTGGCACGGGAGTCAGTCAGGGGGCACTGGTATCGACCACATTCGGATGGTGCTTTTGATGTGCCACCAGCATGGGAGCCAGTCAGGTGGTACTGGGATCGACCACGTTCGAATGGTGCTTTTTACATGTCACTGGCACGGGAGTCAGTCAGGGGGCACTGGTATCGACCACATTCGGATGGTGCTTTTTATGTGCCACCAGCATGGGAGCCAGTCTAGTGGTACTGGGATCGACCACGTTCGAATGGTGCTTTTTACATGTCACTGGCACGGGAGTCAGTCAGGGGGCACTGGTATCGACCACATTCGGATGGTGCTTTTTATGTGCCACCAGCATGGGAGCCAGTCTAGTGGTACTGGGATTGACCATGTTCGAATGGTGCTTTTTACATGTCACTGGCACGGGAGTCAGTCAGGGGGCACTGGTATCAACCACATTCGGATGGTGCTTTTTATGTGCCACCAGCATGGGAGCCAGTCTAGTGGTACTGGGATCGACCACGTTCGAATGGTGCTTTTTACATGTCACTGGCACGGGAGTCAGTCAGGGGGCACTGGTATCGACCACATTCGGATGGTGCTTTTTATGTGCCACCAGCATGGGAGCCAGTCTAGTGGTACTGGGATCGACCACGTTCGAATGGTGCTTTTTACATGTCACTGGCACGGGAGTCAGTCAGGGGGCACTGGTATCGACCACATTCGGATGGTGCTTTTTATGTGCCACCAGCATGGGAGCCAGTCTAGTGGTACTGGGATCGACCACGTTCGAATGGTGCTTTTTACATGTCACTGGCACGGGAGTCAGTCAGGGGGCACTGGTATCGACCACATTCGGATGGTGCTTTTTATGTGCCACCAGCATGGGAGCCAGTCTAGTGGTACTGGGATTGACCATGTTCGAATGGTGCTTTTTACATGTCACTGGCACGGGAGTCAGTCAGGGGGCACTGGTATCGACCACATTCGGATGGTGCTTTTTATGTGCCACCAGCATGGGAGCCAGTCTAGTGGTACTGGGATCGACCACGTTCGAATGGTGCTTTTTACATGTCACTGGCACGGGAGTCAGTCAGGGGGCACTGGTATCGACCACATTCGGATGGTGCTTTTGATGTGCCACCAGCATGGGAGCCAGTCTAGTGGTACTGGGATTGACCATGTTCGAATGGTGCTTTTTACATGTCACTGGCACGGGAGTCAGTCAGGGGGCACTGGTATCGACCACATTCGGATGGTGCTTTTGATGTGCCACCAGCATGGGAGCCAGTCTAGTGGTACTGGGATTGACCATGTTCGAATGGTGCTTTTTACATGTCACTGGCACGGGAGTCAGTCAGGGGGCACTGGTATCGACCACATTCGGATGGTGCTTTTTATGTGGCACCAGCATGGGAGCCAGTCAGGTGGCACTGGGATCGACCACGTTCGAATGGTGCTTTTTACATGTCACTGGCACGGGTGTCAGTCAGGGGGCACTGGTATCGACCACATTCGGATGGTGCTTTTTATGTGGCACCAGCATGGGAGCCAGTCAGGTGGCACTGGCATCGATCATGTTCAAATGGTGCTTTTTCTGTGCCGCTGGCACTGTTAATTTGCTACTTCGGTCTGGATTAGTTAATCCTTCAGTATTTAAACTTGCCATATATGGCTTAAACATTCTAAATCTTTTATGTTCAAGCGAAACAGATCCAGTCTATCAGATTTACCTTACAATGTAATTCTAAAAATAAACAATCGCATCATTGAAATCTCGCAGCTGTGAGAAAAACAGGATTCATTCAAAACAAAAAGAAAAAAATAAGCATTGTGTTCAACAAAGTAATCATCAACATCATCATCATCATCATCATCATCATTGAACATCCGTGTTCCATGCAGACATGGGTTGGAGAGTTTGACAAGAGCTGGCAAGCCAGAGGGCTGCACCAGGCTCCAGCCATCTATCTTGGCATGGTTTTTGACAAAGGATTGATTTACTTATTAGTTGTATTTTAAACTCTTTAGCATCTAAACAGGACATATCTATGAACCAGCCAGATCTCGCTTCTCACACTAAACACTCACTCTGCAATATCATTCTAAAAATAAACAAAAATATCATCTCAAATCCGAGATAAGGCACGATTAATTTTTTAAAATATGGGGAAAAAATAAGCATTACATTTGACAGAGTTATCTGAATGCTAAAGGGTTAAACACAGTTTTGTGAAATTTATCTTTGTTCGATTCTGTCAAGCCTTGATAAAGAAACACTCATCATCATCATTATCATCATTTAACATCCCTATTTCTTCACTCGCAAGGGCTGGATGGTTTGATATGAAGTGATGAGCCAGAGGGCAGCACCATGCTCCAGTCGCTGCTTTGGCATGATTTCTACACAGCTGGATGCCCTTCACAATGCCAATCACTTCACAGTGGTAAGTAGCTTGCTCACCAACCACATGGTTCTGGGTTCATTCCCACAGCGTGGCACCTTGGGCAAGAGTCTTCTACTATAGCCTCGGGCCGACCAAAGCCTTGTGAGTGGATTTGGTAGATGGAAACTGAAAGAAGCCCATCGTATGTACATGTTTGTGTGTCTGTGTTTGTCCCCGCAACATCGCTTGACAACCGATGGTGGTGTGTTTACATCCCCGTAATTTAGTGGTTCAGCAAAAGAGACCGATAGAATAAGTACTAGGCTTCCAAAGAATAAGTCCTGGGGTCGATTTGCTCGACTAAAGGCGCTGTTCCAGCATGGCCACAGTCAAGTAACTGAAACAAGTAAAAGAGAGTGTACTAGGTGCTTTTTATTTTTATTTTTGACACCAGCACTAATGAAGTCACCAAGACAAGAAGACCCCTCGACTGAGTTGGGGACAGTATTGAGAAACACATCATATTAGGGACAAAGAACAAAAAACAGGAACATTTGGCAGTTCAAAAGGTCTGCTCCATAACAACTGAGTTGTGAGGCTACACAGCAGAAACAATATGGAAATCTTTGTCTTCCCGAAAAAGCTATCCCAGTTTTTCAGAGGAAAAAGCTTGCTTTCTTTCTTTGAGACCAGAAAAATATTTCAACAGATGTCACACACACACACACACACACACACACACACATATCTATATAATAAATATACATATGCATGCACACACACACACACAATGTTGACATTTTAAATCTTTCAAAAAAAATGCCTCCTGATACTCCCTGCCCCACTCCCCTCTCCCATACACTCACTACCATCACCTCTTCCCTCCCCCGCAGAAATGAGCAGAAGTAGAAAAGAACAGTATATTCTCAGGAATACTGCCAACATAATTTTCGAACTGCTTTAAAATGCCAACATGAACAAAAAAAAGAAAAAAAAAAAAGTACGACAAAAAAAACGTTTCTTGGATAATAACTCGTTGGGTACAAGCATAGCTGTGAGGTGAAATTAAGAGGTTTGTTTTGCAGTTGTGTCTGTCGATTCCAGGATCTAGTCCACTATGCGTCACTATGAGCAAGTGTCTTTTTTTTTTATTAAAAGCCTTGATATTAACCAGTATTTTGTGAGTGAAATCTGATACATGGAAACTGTGCAGAAGCTCATTGTATGTGTGTTTATATGATTATCGTGGGGTGAACAAGAGAAATTGCTACATCGTTCACGTCTGTCAAATACGAGGGTCAGTTTAACATTGCTATGAAGCAACCTAGATGTGAACAGAATTATTATAAAAGAAAGATAAGACTTCGCTTATCATCATTCCAGAAGATAATAAATAAACCTGTCAAGTAATAGAATTGATTTAATATTCCTTCTGGGGCCAATAAAGTAAAATACCAATCAAATATCAAGAGTCCATTTAATATCCCTATAAAGCAGTGGTTTTCAAGAAAGGTCCATATAAGGATTTTATCGTTAAAATTCATGCGCAACATATTTTAAAAATTATTTTTATACAATTCTTAATAATATTTAATCCTTTTACATTCAGATTACCCTGTCAAACATATTGCTTACTTATTCAAATTGGTTTGAATTAATCATATATTATCTCATAGCTTCGAGATTTCAATGATGTGATTGTATATTTTTAGAATGACATTGTTTGTTTGTTTTTGGCACTCAGTCGCTTACGACGTCGAGGGTTCCAGTCGATCCAATCAACGGAACAGCCTGCTCGTGAAATTAACATGCAAGTGGCTGAGCACTCCACAGACACGTGTACCCTTAACATAGTCCTCGGGGACATTCAGCGTGACAAGGCTGACCCTTTGAATTACAGGCACAACAGAAACAGGAAGTAAGAGTGAGAGAAAGTTGTGGTGGAAGAGTACAGCAGGGTTCGCCACCACCCCGTGCCAGAGCCTCGTGGAGCTTTTAGGTGTTTTCGCTCAGTAAACACTCACAACGCCCGGTCTGGGAATCGAAACCGCGATCCTATGACCGCGACTCCGCTGCCCTAACCACTGGGCCATTGCGCCTCCACAACTGGGATCAATTTAACATCCTAATAAAGCATCCTAAATGTGAATAGAATTTTAATAGAAGACTGAAGTGGTAGGTGTTAGGAAGGGCATCCAGCTTTAAAAACCCTGCCAAAACAGACACAAGTTTTAGCCCCTGCCCGGCCAGCTCCTGTCAAACTATCCAACCCATACCAGCATGGAAGGCGAGTGTATGATGATGTATGATAACTAAAGCTTCATGTCGTCCTTCTGGGGTTGATCAAAAAAAGTACCAGGTAAATACTGGGGATGATTTAATAGTGCTACAGAGCATTCTGAATGTGAATGAAATTCTAATAGAAAACGAAAACCTTTAGTACTTGGCTTTCCAAGGTCAATAAAATATAATACCAGCTGAATACTGGGGTTGATGTAACACTGCTGTGAAGCATATCCTATATGAGAAGTGGAGGCATGTACATGGTTTAGTTGTTAGGGTGTTGGACTCCTGACAGTAAGATTGTGGTTTCCAATCCTGGGCCGAACGATGCATTGTGTTCTTGAGCAAAACACTTCATTTCACGTTGCTTCAGTCCATTCAGCTGGAAAAAATAAGTATTCCTGTGACAGACCAGCGTCCTATCCAGTGGGAAACACATGCTCCACAGAAACCAGGAAAACAGTGCTGCGAGTCTGTACGACTTGGGCAGGATCTTTCACCTACATGAGAAAGGATTTATAACAGAAGACTTTCACTGATCCTTCTGAGACCAATAAAATTTAAAAGTACCAGTTAAATATTGGGGTTGATTTGACACTGTCATGAAGAATCCTGCATGAGAATAGCATTAAGACGTTTTCATCCTTATGGGAGCTATAAAATAAATAAACCTAGTACCATTTAAATACTGGAGTTGATTTAACCCTTTTTAAAACTATATTTCTGCTGAGATGCTCTGTGTTTCTTTCAATTAATTTTAAATATAACAAAGAATTTAGTAAAATAACTTTGTTATCATTAAGCTAGTGTTAGGAACATAAATTGTGACTAAGGTTTGGTGGAAGATTTTAATTCAAAACTTATGAAAACAAGACATTTCTACTGCAGAGCCAGAGGCGGTTTCAGCCGGGTAGGTACCAAAGGGGTTAATAATGATGCAAGCAGTAAGACTTTTTCGGCCTTCTGGGGGTAACAAAATAAAGTGCTAGTCAGGTACTAAAGTGGATTTAATATTCTTTATAAAACCATCCTCAGATGTTAATGGAATTATAACACACGAGAAAACTAATTGAGGGACCCTTGTTAAGTAAAATAAATAAAATAAAAACTTCAGGCAACGACAGTAGGCAGGTTTGCTACATCTTGAAGTGAGGGGTGGGGGAACGGAAAGAAAAATTCACCAGATGGCATTGGAATATAACTGAAATGTGACTAACCTCCAATATTGATCACATACTCGAAGTAAAAAAAGTAGAACAAGAAATCTCGTATTTCATAAGAAAAATATGTGAAAATCCTGTCAAAACTTGCAGGCAGAGAAATAAGGATAAAATTGCATTCAAATATGTTAAAATGATATGAATATCAAAGCATCACTTCTATAATTCATACATCAACATTTCACTCTCCTCTTTCTCATTTTCTTTTCTGTTTTCTTTTTTTTTTTTTTCAATGGAGGCAGTTGCACAACAGGGAGCTTTCATTTCAGCTAACACATGGCAACATATTTTTCCCCACCTCTTTGAGACTATGTCTTTATATATATATGTGTGTGTGTGTGTGTGTGTGTGTGTGTGTTACAAAAACCACCGTTGCAAAAGCTAAACTTTCTCTTGAGAGCAAGAAAATAATTAAACCCTAACCAGTAAATGATCCACCACCAAGCGCACTGAAGTACATGAATATTTCAAACTAATGTTGACACTGCTGCACAGTCGCTAAACCAGCTAAATACAGCAGCCAAGTTCCCTCAAATTACGCTCGTACTCATCATCGTTTAATCTTCTGGCATTTAATCTGTCCATATCTGGCCTAATCTGTCCATATCTGGCCTAAATATGCTAACAGTGTTAAGCTCTAGCAGAGAGATCCAGTTTATCAGGCTCACTTTTCAATGCCGTTATAAAATATATACAATAGGCGTAGGAGTGGCTGTGTGGTAAGTAGCTTGCTTACCGACCACATGGTTCCGGGTTCATTCCCACTGCGTGGTACCTTGGGCAAGTGTCTTCTACTATAGCCTCGGTGGGGGGGCGATCAAAGCTTCTTACCACACAGCCACATCTTTAATTCTTTTTTAGTAATGCAGCTTAATACAATTCTCTAGGACCTCCGCATTTGTCATATTTAGACGTGGCTGTTATTCCTAGCTGGTTGAGTGACCACCACACAGAGCAGTCATGGATGGGACGAGATAAGATGTTCTGAATGGAATGCCTAACAAAACGGTACCTTGAATCTTTTTTTAGCAATGCAGCTTTGTATGATGAGCTATTTCTCAAGTAGCCCTGCTTCTTGAAAAACTTTGCCTATGTCCGACCTAGAAGCTCTCTCTCCCTCTCTCTCTTTCATGAAGAACTTGTTAAATACAAATGTTGGATGGATACGTGATGCATGAGAGGGAAGAGTGTGAGATGAAAAGGATGCAAAATTTTCTTTGTCTTCTTCATTTTTTTTTTCTTTTTCTTTTTTGAAATGTCAGTTTTTAAATGAACGTTGCAAATTCATAAGACATATATTTAAATTCCTTCGAATGTTAGTCGGGGTAGTTGTTATTGTCGTTCATAATCTTTGTGAAAAATGTGGAAACATCTTCGATGATTAAATATTTTAATTGGACCAATGCATGATATTCATTCGTTCAAAATATTCATTGCTATCTCTCTCTCTCTCTCTCTCTCTCTCTCTCACACACACACACTCTCTCTCTCAGACACACTGACATAGTTAGTCTCTCTCTCTCTCTCTCTCTCTCTCTCTCTCTCAAACACACACACACACACACTTTCTCAGACACATAGACCTACTTTCTCTCTCACACATACACAATCTCACAAAAAGAGATACATTCTTATACACATACACTTATAGTCTCTCTGCCAAGTACACACGTGCATACACAATCTCTTTTTCTCTCACTTCTCTCAAATGCATATACACACACTCTTTCTCTCTCTCTCTCACACACACATGTATGCATGCAAACACTCATGCACAGAGAGGCAAAATAGACGAGAGTTAGAGTGAAAGCAGAGACTGAATGTGTGAGTGCGTGATCGAGAGTGTGAAAATCTCAGACATTTTTTTTTTCTTTCCTTTTGTTGAACAAAGAATGAAAAAAAAAAAGTATTAAGAATGAAAGCCAATGAATGATTTTTTAAAGATAAATTGTTAATTCCTATCATTTTTCTTGACCCAAATTACTGAACAAAATAAACGATCACTGATGATGGTGGTGGTGGTGGTGGTGGTGGCAACGGTGAAGGGATAGGAATGATGATGATGATGGTGTCTTGTAGCAGCAACAACATGCTAGGATTATAAATATGGAGCAAGGAAGGGGAGTAAAGAGAAGAGGAGTGAGGGAAAGAGAGAGAGAGAGAGGGGATGGAGAAAAAGATGGGGGAGGAACGGGACAAGAGAGGCTGATGAAAAAAGTTTTGTGGGTTTACTCTTTTACTCTTACTTGTTTCAGTCATTTGACTGCGGCCATGCTGGAGCACCGCCTTTAGTCGAGCAAATCGACCCCGGGGCTTATTCTTTGTAAGCCTAGTACTTATTCTATCGGTCTCTTTTGCCAAACCGCTAAGTTACGGGGACGTAAACACACCACCATCGGTTGTCAAGCGATAGTGGGGGGACAAACACAGACACACAAACATATACACACACATATATATATATACATATATACGACAGGCTTCTTTCAGTTTCCGTCTACCAAATCCACTCACAATGCTTTGGTCGGCCCGAGGCTATAGTAGAAGACACTTCCCCAAGATGCCACACAGTGGGATTGAACCCGGAACCATGTGGTTGGTAAGCAAGCTACTTACCACACAGCCACTCCTGCGCCTATTTTTTTTTTTTTTTTGAGTGGTGCGGTCTTTAAGGAAACAATGAGAAAATAGATGTAGATTTGGTTGTTATTTCTAGCAGGGCTGTGGAGTTGAGACAAAAGACTTTGACTCTGATTCCTCTATGTAATTAAGTGATTGTGGTCTGTTTTACTGACTCCGACTCCAGCTACCCTGTAACTGTTTCTGACTCGGACGCTACAGCCTTGATTTCCAGAGCAGGTTGGGGGTCTCCCTTGCTGGCACATACAAATGTATTTACATACATATGACAGTAGGGCATGATTTGAGGTAGATTTAGACCACTTACAAACACATATATACACACACACAAAAGACAGTAGGATGTGATTTGGAGATTTGACTGTTGTTTCTAGCATGTCTAGCTACTAGGTAGAGGTCTCCCTTGTTAGCCCATACAAACATATATACATACATACATACAATATGGTATGACTTGAGAGGAAATTTCACTTATTTCTAACAGGACTCGCTACCATGCAGATGTCTCCCTCGTTGGCCCATCCATACATATAAGCAAACATTGTATGATTTAAAATGACACTTGGCTGTTATTGCTAGCTGGTCCAGCTACCATGTGAATAGATCTCTCTCGGTGATCCAAACTCCTAAGAGTTCATTCACTGCAAGTAATAATAAAGACACCAAACCAAACCAAACCAAAACAAACAAGATATTGAAATAGCAACACCTATCACTCTACAAAGGAAAGAAAAAAAGAAGTCTCTGATTTAGGCACAAGGCCAACAATTGCAAGGGGAAGGGTGAAGTTGATTACATCAACCCAACCCTCAGTATGTGACTGGTACTTATTTTACTGCCTCCTCACCCCTGAAACAGACGAAAGGCAAATTTGGCCTTGGTAGGATTTGAAGACGAAATGTAAAGAGCTGGAAAAAACTCTGTTAAGGATTCTGTCCAATGCAGAGACGATTCAGCGAGCTTGTTGCCTCAGTAATAATAGTAATAATAATGGTCTCAAGTTTTGCACAAGGCCAGCAAATTTCAACCCCAATACTCACACTTTATCGACCCCTGAAAGGCAAAGTCAACCTCAGAGGAATTTGAACCGAGTGTAAAGATAGATGAAATGTTAAGTATTTTGACTGGCATGCTAACAAATTTGCTAGCTCACTGCTATAATAATAATAATAATAATAATAATAATAATGGCTTCAAATTTTGCCCCAAGGGCAGAAGTTTAGGGGAAGGGTAAGTTGATTACATTGACCCCTGCGCTCAATGGGTACTTATTCTATCGACCCCGAAAGGATGAAAGGCAAAATTGACCTCAGCGAAATTTGAACTCAGAATGTAAAGACAGATGAAATGCCCCAAACCACCAAAGCATTTTGCCCAGCGTGCTACCGGTTCTGTCAGCTCACCACCTTAATAATAATAATAACAATAACAATAACAATAACAATAATAATAATAATAATAATAATGGTTTCAAATTCTGGCAAAGGCCAGCAAGTTCGGAGGAGAGGATAAGTTGATTACATCAACCCCTAGTGTTCAACTGGTACTTAGTTTATTGACCCTGAAAGGATGAAAGGCAAAGTTGACCTCGGTGGAATTTGAACTCAGAACATAAAGATGGCTGAAATACTGCTAAGCATTTTGCCCAGCGTGCTAACGGTTCTGCCAGCTCCAATAATAATATCTGCAAGGAAGAAGTGGAAGTAACACACACATACACACACACATATATACATACATATATACATACATACACACATACATACACATAGTGTGTGTGTGTACACATTTATGATAGTTGAGGCGTAGGTCTGTCTGTCAGTAAATTGCAGGAAAAATGAAATGAATGTGAGTCAGTGGATGCTCAGGTGACAGACAGCTTTGTAGAGGAAGTGGATGCTATTAGAGGTATTATGTGTACAGAATGCACCATGGGGTAGATGATGGATGTGTGATTGAAGGAGACCCAGCAGATTCAACTCCCTTCAGCTACAATGGTGCTGGGTTCTCAACTCAATGTTATGACTTTTTTTTTCTTTCTTTCTTTTTTTTCTAAATTTTTGGTAGCATCCCTGGCACACATGAAATGTTAAAAAAAAAAGTTTAAATTTTAATTTTAAAAATATATACACAAAAAAAATATATTGCCTATGTTGTTTCATTAACCATACTTTTTTTGTATAACAAAAACAACCTTTTTTTCTTTTACCTTTTCTTCCACCCCTGCCACCACCACCCACTCCCAAGAGATGCTCAAGCTTTAAATATTGATTTTTCTAAAACCTCTGAATTGTATTTTTAAAGAAACATGCAGTGCAACTGGATACCCCTTGGGGTGCACTGTTTCAAACCCACTAACCTATCTTGCAACGCGCCAGTTTCAGAACCACTGATCTGCAGCGACACCAGCACATGCACACAAACAAACACAAAACTAACTATCTTTTCAGTGAAGTTAGTTGATGTCTTCGACCGCAGTAATTATCTGGTACCTGGTTTTTTTATTACTATAATTTCCAGTGGAGGTGCAATGGCCCAGCGGTTAGGGCAGCGGACTCGCGGTCGGAGGATCGCGGTTTCGATTCTCAGACCGGGCATTGTGTGTTTATTGAGCGAAAACACCTAAAGCTCCATGAGGCTCCAGCAGGGGGTGGTGGCAACCCCTGTTGTACTCTTTCGCCCCAACTTTCTCTCACTCTTTCTTCCTGTTTCTTAAGTAACGCTGCGATGGACTGGCGTCCTGTCCAGCTGGGAGGGAACACATATGCCATAGAAACCGGGAAACCGGGCCCATGAGCCTGGCTAGGCTTTAAAAGGGCGCATTTATTTTCTGCGATGGACTGGCGTCCCGTCCAGCTGGGGAACACATACGCCATAGAAACCTGGCCCATGAGCCTGGTTAGGCTTTAAAAGGACGCATAAATATAATTTCCGGCTTGCAAGTCAAAGTTTTCAGACCAGAATTCACAGTCAAAACAAACAGGTTGACTTACACACCAAGACAACTTCGGCGGGAACCAAGATTTGGAAAAACAGTGGCAATGTATGAATGTTTCTACTATATACTATGTTAACTTGTATGGCAGAAGATATAGTGATTTCTATTTCTATTTATGCCGAGGCTAATCCTCATGTTATATTTAACCACAAGGCTTAACCCTTTAGCATTCGGATTACCCTGTCAAATGTAATGCTTATTTATTCTCATTGCTTTTAATTTATCATTTGTTATCTTGTCGCACCAAGATTTTAATGAAGATCGTTATTTTTAGAATGTCAACGAGAAGCCAGATCTATCTGGTCTGAACATAAAACATCCACAGCTTAATATATATATATATATATACAGCGGAGTAAGCACATGAAATGTGCAACAAGGTGGAAAAAAAGAGTACTCAAATACCAGAGGTAGAGTAATATGCTTTATTTAAAAGCAGCAGAAATATAACAAAAAACTGTTACTCGGAGTTTCATGTTCCCATTCATCGGACAGTTTTTGTTAGAAATGGGAGAGAAATGACGATGCAATCAGAGTTTTGATTGGATCGTCATTTCTCTCCCATTTCTAACAAAAACTGTCCGATGAATGGGAACATGAAACTCCGAGTAACAGTTTTTTGTTATATTTCTGCTGCTTTTAAATAAAGTATTTATATATCATATATATATATATATATATATATATATATATATATATATATATATATACACACACATGCACACACTTATTTGACAAGACTTTCTCCCTAAAAGCAGAATAATTGGGGGCCACCTTAAAATCTAGTTCTTGTTGAAGTGTGGTGGCTCATGTGCCAAATGAACCAGAGAGCTATGCCAGTGGAGCAATATCTAATGATAGGGCCTCTCCTTGTTGGGCAGGTCAAATATATATGCCAGAATAATATGAACCAATCCTTCCTAGAAGTAAGTAGTTTATGTAGGGCCAATATTGTTGTTGTTGGCACTCCGTCGCTTATGACATCGAGGGTTCCAGTTGATCCGATCAACGGAACAGCCTGCTCGTTGGAATTAACGTGCAAGTGGCTGAGCACTCCACAGACACGTGTACCCTTAACGTAGTTCTCGGGGATATTCAGCGTGACACAGAGTGTGACAAGGCTGACCCCTTTGAATTACAGGTACAACAGAAACAGGAAGAAAGAGTGAGGGAATGTTGTGGTGAAAGAGTACAGCAGGGTTCGTCACCCTCCCCTGCCGGAGCCTCGTGGAGCTTTTTAGGTGTTTTCGCTCAATAAACACTCACAACGCCTGGTCTGGGAATCGAAACCGCGATTCTATGACCGCAAGTCTGCTGCCCTAACCACTGGGCCATTGCGCCTCCACTGTTACTAGTACAATGCATCCTTTTTCAACAGAATTTGAAGAAAAAATTCCAACAGTTCATAAAGCAACTGCACACACCATATGACACTTTAAATTCTCACTGTCTTAGTGAAACGGTGGCGCTTATGATGGATAACTGTTTATTTAGTGAAATGCACTGTCACAGGAAACTGATACACTGGATGAAATATTATATTTCCTAAAAATATTGGATTTCTTTTATTTATTTTCAGACAGCAAATAATAAAATAAATGGTGACGTGACGCCTGTGCCACTCGTACTTTTCCACTGCGATGACAAATGGGAACAGGACGCTTCACTTTGCAACCACGTGGTTTAGGGTTCAGTACCACAGCATGGCAAGCACCTTGGGCAAGAGTTTCCTACCATAGCTCTGGGCTGACCAATGCCATGTAAGTGAATCAGGTAGACGGAAACTGTGTAGAAGCCTATCGCGTATATACAGTATTGTGTGTGTGTGTGTGTGTGTGTGTGTGTCTGTGTGTGTATTCACTTCAATGTTTGCTATGCTTATGGCCCCATAACATAGGTTTGGCAAAGAGTACCTAACTTTAAAAGGAATATTTACAGGGGCTAATTTGTTTGGCTATACCAGTGGTTCTCAACCAGTTTTCACCTATGGACCCCTTTTGATTCCTATTTTACATTGCAGCAATTCCAAAACCAAAGTGCAAAATGGCGAACTGTAACTTCCATTGTCCAGAATACAAAATGAACCTTCTGAACCATAGTAAGTGCGCTCAAGCAAAAAGAGTAAATCCACAAAAAAGGAGTTGATGTATGTCTAACGTTACCTAATCGGGGCCATAAAGTGTCCCCTTGGACAAATCAATGTAAGCTTAAATAATAAATGAAAAATGTCACATGTCGTGTCCACTGATTGGAGGACACTTAATAAATAAGGTTTTGTGTTGAGACAACTGGAGTTGTCTCAGTTATAACATCCACCTTTTCCATGCTTGCATTGGTTGGAGAGAATTTCTTAAGGCAGATTCTTTATAGTCAGATACCCTTTTTGCAACCAGAACTCACTCATTTCCAGGCAAGGTAATATGTTTTTTTCCCCACAGCCAGACACATTCTTGCAGAGTATTAGAAATGAATGATACTGCTTGTATGACAGTTAACAGTGACATTCATATCACAACCATCACGTGATGTCAAGACAAGGAGACACAGACGTAAAGACACATGTGCATACGTAATTTACTCACTGGCACTGTTTTGGTTATGACGTCGAGGATTCCAGTTGATCCGATCAATGGAACAGCCTGCTCGTGAAATTAACATGCAAGTGGCTGAGCACTCCACAGACACGTGTACCCTTAACGTAGTTCTCGGGGGAGATTCAGCGTGACACGGAATGTGACAAGGCTGGCCTTTTGAATTACAGGTACTACTCATTTTCAATCCACCAAAACCACTCACAAGGCTTTGGCCAACCTGGGGCTTATAGTAGAATGAATACTCTTGCCAAAAGTGTCACACAGTGGGACTGAGCCCTAACCCATGTGATCGGGAAGTAAACTTCTTAACGACATAGCCATACTGGCATCATTCTCTAGTAGTTTCAAAAACAAAAAACAAAAATCAATGTTACAAATGTATCTTGGAGGGTTAGTATTCAATCTCTTGTTCATGTTCAACTTTCAGAGCACCTGCTGACAAAAATCTAAAAACCTTATATGGAGGGGAAAAAAAAAAAAGGTTTGGATCTTTTTTAAAACGGGGGCCACATTTTTCATTAACGAAACACTTTGAAACTTGGATCACTGGTAGAATGTGTCATATAAAACATCTTTTTCTCTTAGTCTTCTTAAAAAAAAAAAGAAATCCATAAATTATTCCATGTTAAAGTTGTCGTATTTCTGTAATTTCAACCAATCACTGACGTCCATTCAGCCGATATACATTAAGTGCCGACTACATAAACAAACGATTCTGAAACAATTAACCCTAACCCTAACCCTAGGGTTAGAGTTAGGGTTAGGGTTAGGGTTAAAGCAAATTTAAAATGAAAAAAGCAAATAAAACGAAGAATCGTTTGTTTATGTAGTCGGCACTTAATGTATATCGGCTGAATGGACGTCAGTGATTGGTTGAAATTATCGAAATAAGACAATTTTTTACATGAAATAAATTCGAATACAAAAATATTTTTCTGTTCTATAACACAAAATAGATAAGTATACGAAGTTTGAAAGTCTTTCGGTACCAAAAGCACTACGTAAAACATTAATGAAAAATGTGGCCCCCGTTTTAAAAAAGATCCAAAGGTTTAAGCCTTAACTCTTAAGGGATTATATTCGCAATGAGTAAACTGTCCATGTGTTTCAAATGATTTTTAATTAATCAACATTCATAATGGGTTTAATAAAATAAAATATCTGTAACTCGATATGCGTTGGTATATAAATATTATGTTGACATTGACCAACTAAAATATCACCATATCATATTTTAATGAGATTTTAATTGGGGGTTTTTAATTAATAATCTAAACACTTAACTACAGGCAGTTTTGTGCAGGTTGGAGCTGAAAGGGTTGGTTAGGCGCTAAGTAGTAATTTAATACAAGTTACAAACCTAAGAATTTCTACAATTAAAGAGTCGTTATATTTCTCAGCAGCGAGGGTGTGCAGTCTAGTAATTAAGGAATCACACTCCTGAGTGCAAGATCACAGGTTCAATTCCTGGAGCGAGTGGTGCGTTGTGTAGTTGGGCCTGCATAATTTAAAACAAGTTACAAACCCAGGAATTTCTACAATTAACAAGTTATTATATTTCTCAGCAGCGAGGGTGCATAGTCTAGTGGTTAAGGAGTTGCACTTGTGATTGTGGGATTGTAGGTTCGATTCCTGGAGCGAGTGGTGAGTTGTGTAGCTGAGCAAAACTACTCCATCTCACTTCAACATCAGACGAGTGGCATACAGTGCACAGTTGTAAGCAATGTTGATTTGATGGAGGGAGAGAGCTAAGCTAACATGTGGCGGTAGCACAGACATTTGTTCACTATCAACAAATCATCTGTGCAGCTTGTTCAACAGGAAACAGTAGAACCCTCATCTGGAATCGACAACAGCAGAAAGACTGATATTTCTCAGCACAGAGAGGCACTAAATAGGCCACTATGTACTGCTAATTCACCACCCTGCCTACAATTGCTTTAAAAAACAAAACAAGAAAAGAAAAAAATTGCACTCCCCTGTCCTGTTCCACATGGTTGCTTAATTCACTTAAAATAGCAGTCAAATTTCACTAAAAATCACACTATCATCTTCAAGGAAAAAAAAAAAGGTTTGTGGGTGGATTTGGGAGTTAGAAATAGTAAGAAGTCTGGTTGCTCCAGCATGGCAGCAGCCCAACAACTGAAACATAATAAAGGTGTGTGTGTGTGTGTGTGTGTGTGTGTGTGTGTGTCCTACCATTGCTTGACAACTGGTGTTGGTTTGTTTACATCTCTGTAATTTAGCAGTTCAGCAGAGAGACCAGCATAAGGACCAGACTGGAAAATAAATACTGGGATCAATTTGTTTTACTAAACCTTTCAAGGAAGTGCCCCAGTACGGCCACGGTCCAATGATTGAAACAAGTAAAAGATAAAAGATGTGTATGTGTATGTGTATGTTATCTAAAGGAAATCTGGCTGCTATTTCTAGCAAATCAAGCAGCCACCTAAAGGCTCTGTCACTAACTCTGCTACACAGACTTACTGTAGCTAAAAAATATGACGATCCATCATAATATCTTCAGTGGTAAATTTTAAATAAAAATAAAACATGTTTTGCACCTGACAGACATTAATCAATCTGAAAATTCTTTAATCTAAAAATTTAATTGCAATCAATTAAATTGACAAATTAAAAAAAATATATATCTGAAAATAATTTGAGGAAAAAAAAAAAAAAACGACCATAACATTTTCAAGATAAAAAAAGAAAAAAGAAAGTGAAATAGAAAGGAAATTTAATTTATCATCAAGGAAAGGATTAAAAATAAATATTGTTATGATTGAGTTAAACTTTTACCAAGGTTATCTTCCCCTTTCATCTTCTCCGAACTAAAAATACCAGCCAAAAATATTAAAGTTAATTTGATTGTTTGTAACCTTTAGCAAATTGAGGCCCCAAAA
>NC_142955.1:25244453-25314453 GCF_046866305.1 Octopus bimaculoides
ATGTGCGTGTGTGCATTTGAAATTGAAACCCCCGTCTGATCTTAGCATTAAGTACTTCAGGCTGTTTTTATTTTATGCTGGTAACACATACACACACTGAATCAATCATAAAATACTTCTGTAAGGACCTTGAAACAAAAGTCTCAGAAATGCGGAATCTAAGAACAAATGCATCTGCAATTGTTGTTGTTTCGGAGATAATACCAAACGGCATTCTTAATCCTTTAGCATCCAGATTATCCGGCCATATATAATGCCTATTTATTCAAATTGTCTCGAATTAACCCTGCATTACCTTGCAGCTTCAAGATTTTGATGATGTGATTGTTCATTTTTAGAATAACTTTATAGGGTAGGTGTGAGAGGCTGGATCTAGCTGGTTTGAACATTGAATAGGTCAAATACAAGGGTGAGTCAAAAAAGTAATGCCATTTTGTTTAGGACAGGTATAATTACCAACACAGGAACCTGTATCATACATCAAAATGAAGCTGGTCCTCTGTGGATCACATCCCTACTTCTCAACATAGTCACCATTTCTCTCAATAGCAATGTTCCACCTTAGAATGGGAGCATGTATCCCTGTCCCCGCAAAATTCCCTTGACTTATTTGAGATAATTACCAACACAGGAACATGTATCATACATCAAAATGAAGCTGGTCCTCTGTGGATCACATCCCTACTTCTCAACATAGTCACCATTTCTCTCAATAGCAATGTTCCACCTTAGAATGGGAGCATGTATTCCCTGCTCCGTAAAATTCTGTTGACTGTTCTTTGAGCCACTTCTTCACTACAGTTTTCACTTCCTCATCACTGGAATAATGTTTGCCTCTCAAACCCTCTTTCGTGGCGCCAAAGAGATGATAGTCCAGTGACGAGGAAGTGAAAACTGTAGTGAAGAAGTGGCTCAAAGAACAGTCAACAGAATTTTACCTGGCTGGGATACATGCTCTCATTCGAAGGTGGAACATTGCTATTGAGAGAAATGGTGACTTTGTTGAGAAGTAGGGATGTGATCCACAGAGGACCAGCTTCATTTTGATGTATGATACATGTTCCTGTGTTGGTAATTATACCTGTCCTAAACAAAATGGCATTACTTTTTGACTCACCTTCGTATTTTGGCTGATTATGGTCAGTTTAAATGCTGGAGGGTTAAATATTATGGTCAAATACCAAGAAGATGAAAATATCAGAACTACAAAATATTGTTCATATGTGCATGTATTATCCACTTCCTCAGGAAGACGCTATCAACCTGAGAATATCTGGTTTGTATAAATTCTTTCAAAATTGCAAATATTACAACTTTCTGTCAAAATTTTAATTCTCAGTATTTAGTTTTCTCCCTGCAGTAGACTATTGTGAATCATAAATAACACCAACATCCAACTTGCTGTTAAGTCAGATCCCTGGGTGGGATTTGGGACAGCTTATATAAAACCCAACAACAACAACAAAATAATAATAATAATAATAATCTTTTCTACTAAAGGCACAAGGCTTGAAATTTAGAGGAAGGAAGTTAGTCAATTACATCGACCCCAGTGCATAACTGGTACTTAATTTATCAACCCCAAAAGGATGAAAGGCAAAGCTGAGCTTGATGGAATTTGAACTCAGAGCATAAAGACAGACAAAATGCAGCTAAGTGTGCTAACAACTCTTCTGGCTCATAATAATAAATAAAACCAAACAGGTAACGACTTGGAATGGAGGACTGAAAAGAAAAAGCAAAACAAAATCACTGAATATACAACCGACCAAAACATAGAACGACTTTATATATATATATATATATATATATATATATATATATATATATATATATATATATATATATATATATATATATATCTTAAATTGCTTAATTAAGACATTATTTAGTCCAACACTAAAAGAAGAATGTAATTAAGAAATCATACACACATAGAAAAGAAGAAGAAAAAACACTTGTAAAACGCTAGCCAATAACTGGTTTTCAACAGATGCAGTGCAATTGTGCCAGTGACCACGTTGCAAAAGTGTCATGAGTCTTTGAACATTTTATAGACCATAATATTATTAAGAAGTAAACGAGAGTGAATTTAACAGTTTTTGTGTGTTTCTGAATGCTTAACAGGAAACTACTACAACATGATTGTGATAAATTATCCCAGATCAAAGCCACTTGCCAAGCAAATTCCCCTCACATGCACACATTGATGTTTAACCTTCTAGAAATAACACACAAATCTCTCCCTCAAATCACATCCTGCTGTCTTAGAGAAAACTACACTGAATAATATAGTCCAAAGGATGCACTGTGTCTGAATAAAAGGCAGGATGGTTGAAGTGGGAACAATTTTGATCACCAAGTATTAAAAACTCACCAAGTATTAGAAACATTAACAAAGCTGAATGCTTTAGATCAGGGGTTTTCAAATTGTGGTCCGTGGACCACAGGGGGTCCGCAAGCACAAGATAGGGGGTCCGTGGACAGCAAATACTTTTTATGGGCAATTTGATTTTATATATGTTTTTTAATCGAAATCTTTTAATTGACAATAAACCTATTTGTTAAATACTGTTAAATAAATAAATGTAAAAATATATGTTATTTTAAGCAAATATTTATGTATAAATTTCATAAGCGTTTATAAGGGTAAAGCCTGAAATATAAAGGGGTCCGCAAGTCAAAAAGTTTGAAAACCCCATAGTCCTAGATTCATTAGGTTTGAATAAAAAGCATGGTTGGAATGCCTCAGATAACAGCTCTGCTATATAGGGTTGATCTGGGACTCAGCAACAACGCTATAACCCTTTGATGTCTTTGAAAAAAAAAACAAGGGAAGGGAACCGGTTATGAAATAGCTCTCGGCTAATTAACTTCTCCCAAATACAATGCAACAGAAATAAATGTAACAAACACGATGTGTGAAAAATATATCGTTGCGTTTTTTTAAAAATAACTATTAAAATAGCACAAATATGTGTGTCAAGTTCATGAAATGAGGCCAGGTCAGACACATCCAAATGACAAGTGACAACAGTTGGGTGAAAAGGCTGACAGGACAGGATTAGAAGAGACCGACCACAACAGAAGCGGGGGGGGGGGGGGTGATAATGAACAGGATGGAGGGATGAAGTGGTTAAATATGACGAAAATTAGGGGATCAGAAATGCCAGCAGTTCATCACATGGATGTTCCAATTTTTCATTGAGTGAACAGCAAACATAAACAAACTCGTCCACCGGGGGATTCTTTCTTGGTTTCCATCTACCAAATCTACTAGCATGACTTTGGTTGACCCGGGGTTATAGAAAACACTTGCCTAAGGAATCTTGCAGTGCAACTGGACCTGAAACTATGTGATTGGGAAAGAAACTTCTTAACCACACAGCCGTGCTTGTTCCTTGTGTATGTATGTACGTGTGTGTTTATTTGCATAATATATATATATATATATTACGTTGCATGATGTTATATACACACACACATATATATATGCTGGTGTAAACAGGAAAAACAGAACTGAAAATATGAGTATATGTATATATTTGTATTAATATTTAGCAGAAGTAACAGAGTGACTCAAGGTTCGAGAGTTTCGTGCATTGAAACTTAGCAAACTTTGATGCGCATGAAGATGCGCATGAAACTCTCAGATCTTAAATCACTGTTACTTTTGTTAAATATTAATATATATATATATGTGTGTGTGTGTGTGTGTGATCAAATAATGGTATCTACCATATGTATTGGTAAGATAAAACATGTAATCGTTACCAAAATATCAAAAAATTCCACAAAGGTCTATAGTAAACTTCTTATGAAAACGATCTCCTTGGTTATATATCGTCTTAAAATTTATATATGTGTATGTGTGTATCTTGTTATAAGTTCATGTGCATAAGATATGAGGCAGTTGAAATATGTCACAAACATATTTTAACTAATATATATCTTGATATATGTTCATGTGCATAAGATATGTGTGTGTGTGTGAATATACATACATACATACATACAGATCTTACACACATAAACATATATGTATATCCTGTTATATGTTCATGTGCAGAAGAGGTATGTATGTGTATATATCATTTAAGATACACAGTATTTGAATATGGGCCATAGAAACAATAATTCAGCAGATTTATATATCCAAACCTTGTGTCTCCAAGCAATATTGCAGTCTCAAATAAGACCAGCCCTGTGGATTTGAGCCAGGAGGATTGTTCAAAGACGGGAAACATAAATGCTTTTTAAATCATCAGAACACCTGAATTTATCCAACAAGTTTCAAAAGTCCATTGATTACAATCCAAAAAAATCCATGAGGTCAGCTGCAAAAGATCTCCATGTGTTAGAAGGAACAGTCAGAAATGTTATCCACGAAGGCCTCAGAAATAAGTCCAAAATGAACCAAGACCACTTCATTTGAGCATTCAGATGATTCAGATCTCATACAGAAGCAGATGTTGAAGCTGAAGGTGGCTTTATTGAATAACAGAAAAGAAGGTTTATTTTTATCCTCATAGCATTTTTTGATAAATAAAGATATTATCTCTTTTTATATGCCTGTTTTTTTTTATAAGCATAAATTTCTCCACAGATATCTTACACACCCTGTATGTATACGTGTGTGTGTGTGTGTGTGTGTGTGTATATATATATATATATATATATATATATATATATATATATATATATATATATATATATATATATACACGCACTATCCAAAGGGTTATATATATATATATTCTATGCAAAAGGTTTTATATATATATATATATATATATATTTGTTCATATGATATTCATTTTCATTTTATCTAGTTTCAGCTCATGAGCTGTGGCCATGCTGGGGCAACGCATATCTCCACAATGTGTTGCTATATATATCTATATATATATGAAATAGTTTCACAAGGCACCAATGTTTGCTGGAAATAGCAGTCAATAACTGTACAATGCTATGTAAAACGAACGGGGTTTTATATATATATATATATATATATATATATATATATATACACACACACACAGGTGACTAAAACATGGTGAATGAGAACGAAAGCATATAGTCAGATAAAGACAACAGATACTATATAAACTAGGAGATTATTACTGGATAGAGAAGACAGTTTTAAATGTAGACCAGAAGGATTATTTAGGGTGAATTTGAGTGTGTTTGGATTTGTGGGGGTATTGAGATCAATGAAGAAGATTCTGACACGGAATTAGAAAGAGAAGGAAGGTGGGGGAGTATGCAGAAAGCCATAGGGGTGACGCATCTATAAAAAGAAACAGATTGGAAGTTAGCACAGCAGAGAGAGAGAGAGAGAGAGAGAGAGAGAGAGAGAGAGAAAGAGAGGTGAAGATAATTAACAGGAAAGATAAGACATCAGATGCTATATTTAGAAGATAAACATTCAGCTGTAAGAAATATCAAAGATATATCACATCACTGAAGACAGCAGGAACCTATAGAAACAACTGAAGAGGGCCTGTCTACATGGTTGCTTCATCTGCATGAAATAGCAACTAAATCTCCCTCAAATCTTACTAACATACACTCGGCAAAAACACATTCACTGGATAAGGTACATCCAAGATGCAATATTTTATCTTTTACTTATTTCTGTTTCCATCTACCAAATCTACCTGCAAGGCTTTTTGGTCAGCCAGAGTCTCCAGTAGAAGACACTTATCCAAGAGGGAGATTTACCTACTGTTTCTGACTGGTACTCCATCAGTTACAATGAAGAGGGTTCCAGCTGATTCAGTCAATTAATGTGCAAATGGCTGAGCACTCCACAGACATGTGTACCCTTAACATAGTTCTCAGGGAGACTCAGCATGACACAGAATGTGACATGGCTGGCCCTTTGAAATACAGGTACTACTTATTTTCTGCCAGTTGAGTGGACTGGAGCAACATGAAATAAAGTCTCTTGCTCAAAGACACAAAATGCTGCTGGGAATCGAACTCACGACCTTATGATCATGAGCCAAATACACTAACCACTAAACCAGGCACCTTCGCTACTGTTTCTAACAAGTTGAGCAACCACATAGAGGTTCCCTCATTTGCTCGTGCTGTTGTTTTGCCAGAGGTCAGCCCTCGACAATCAAACCTATAGTTGAGGCTTTCCAATTGTGACCATCCCATCATGTGTGTGTGTCTTTATCCAACTTGGCTTTCATTATTCCTGGTTGCCAAATAGACAATTAACATCACAAGTTTATCCATTACTGATGCCTTTCCCAGAAAGACACACTCGTTAGCCTCAATCAACCTTGCATTAATTAAACACCACTTCCCTCCTTATCTAATTTAATTACATACAAAAAAAAAAACCACCACTCCTCACCTCAACCAACATAGCTACAACCAAAATACCACTCCCCACCTCAATTAACCTTGAGCCAACGACCTGTAAGTGTACCACCCTAAATTTGAGGGTGCACCACTGAATAATCATTTTTTTTTTTTTATAGGGACAAGGCCTGAAATTTGTTGGGAGGGGGGGGACTAGTCAATCACACTGACCCCAGTGTTTAACTCGTATTTCATTTATTGACCCCGAAAGGATGAAAGGCAAAGCCGACCTCAGCAGAATTTGAACTCAGAATGAAGAAGTGACCAACAAAATACCATTAAGTATATTATTCGAGCGAGGTTGTTGCCAGTGCCGCCAAACTGGCTCCTGTGCAGGTGGCACGTAAAATACACCATTCCGAGCGTGGCCGTTGCCAGTACTGCCTGTCTGGCCTTCGTGCCGGTGGCGCATAAAAAGCACCCACTACACTCTCGGAGTGGTTGGCGTTAGGAAGGGCATCCAGCTGTAGAAACTCTGCCAAATCAGATTGGAGCTATCTGGTTCACCAGTCCTCAGTCAAATCGTCCAACCCATGCTAGCATGGAAAGCAGACGTTAAACGATGACGATGATGATGATGATATTGCCTGGCATGCTAACACGAAATTCGGTCTGTCCATCCAGGACCCTTGTATCTCTCACTGTAGGGGTGAGAAGCCGGATCTGACCGGTTTGGACATACAACAGGCAGAATATTTGGGTTGGATATGGTCGGTTTAAGTGCTAAAGGGTCAGTTAACTGAACCAACTACTCACCTACCATGGATTAAACGCTGCTATGACTTAAATGTGCCAAGATGAATATGTGTGTGTGTGTGTGTGTGTGTGTGTGTGTGTGTGTGTGTGTGTGTGTGTGTGTGAAAGGCCTTTTTGAATAAACAAAAACTTTTGATGTTTTAACTGAAATGTAACATGTACATGTTATTTGTGTGTGTGAGGCCTCTATGTGTCTTGCAGACAACTTGCACATGCAAGTGCTACCAGTCAAGAATTCCGCATACCGGAAGCCAGCAAGTGTATGGGGTCATCAGGAGAGAATGCGCACCGTTTCGGGGCCTACCTCTCGACGGCATCAATGCGCACCGGCCCCCCTCACTGATATGAGGCCCCGCTTGCTAGATCAACTGATTATTAAACAAAGCTCAATATTTCTCTAGCCATCGCTCATCGTCTCTTTTTAACCAAATCCAGTGGCTAGCCTTCTCCACTGTATTTTGGATATCGGTCATGGTGATATTTACCTTCCGATGAGAAACACTGATAGATGCCAATATGCATAATATATGTGTGTATACATGCCTGTGTGTGAGGCATTCATGAATGACCAGCAATACCCAATGCGGATGAAATGTGTCAACATATGCACGCATGTGTGTGTGTGTGTGTGTGTGTGTGTGTGTGTTGTAGAAGGCTTTTATGAATGACCGAAAACACTGAATATGCAAGTTATTTCCTTTCTTGTTTTACTGCTTCTAGTCACCAGATAATGGCCATGCTGGAAAACCCTTTTAAATGTTTCGCTAGATAACATCAACCCCACCCCCCACTCCCACACCACCCCATCTACTTCTAATTTTATCGATCACAGACGAAAGAGGGGGAAAGTTAGAGTCAGCCTCTTCAGGATATGATGAGATTGTAAGAGACATTACTTTTTTGATGATGAGATCAGCACAAGAATGAAACATGAGAGTTATTTCTTCATAGTTAGCAGGGGAGGGAGGGGAGAATGAACAGAAATATATCATTATTTACATTTGACGGATATTTGTCCTCATCTTGTTTGTTAACACAACGTTTCGGCTGATATACCCTCCAGCCTTTATCAGGTGTCTTGGGGAAATTTCGAACCTGGGTTCTCATTCCTAAGGTATTTTCCGATGTTATCATTATTATTTCTTTATTGCCCACAAGGGGCTAAACATAGATGGGACAAACAAGGACAGACAAAGGGATTAAGTCGATTATTACATCGACACCAGTGAGTAACTGGTACTTAATTTATCGACCCCGAAAGGATGAAAGGCAAAGTCGACCTCAGCGGAATTTGAACTCAGAACGTAGCGGCAGACGAAATTCCACTAAGCATTTCGCCCAGCGTGCAAACGTTTCTGCTAGCTAACATTATCATTATCATTATTATTATTATTATTATTATTATTATTATTATTCAGGTCACTGCTTGGAATCGAACTCAGAATCTTGGGATTAGTAGCCTGCGCTCTTAACCACTACGCCATATGCCCACGGGCATATGGCGTAGTCCAGATGAAATGTGTCAACATATGCATGCATGATTAGTTAACATATTTGTTCCGACGCCCAAACACACTCTAACCCCCTACCAGCCTACTTCACTGCATAATTTCAAGTTGGTAATTTCGTTGTTGTTTTGACTTGCCAGTGCATAAAACATAATGACACTCACTTGCCAAACCTAGATTGTCATCACTGCTACCATAAACATTGCAAGCATACTTTCATTCACCTACACACAACAGAGCTGTGCTTCAACCCTTCAGTGTTTCAAATGGCCACATCATCATCGTTTAACGTCCGCTTTCCATGCTAGCATGGGTTGGACAATTTGACTGCGGACTGGTGAAACCGGATGGCAACACCAGGCTCCAGTCTGATTTGACAGAGTTTCTACAGCTGGATGCCCTTACTAACGCCAACCACTCAGAGAGTGTAGTGGGTGCTTTTACGTGTCACCCGCACGAAAACGACCACGCTCGAAATGGTGTCTTTTATGTGCCACCCGCACAAGAGCCAGTCCAGGGGCACTGGCAACGATCTCGCTCGAAAACCCTACAAGGCCAGTCAGGCGGTACCACCTTCAAACTAGCCAGATCTGGCCTCTCATACCTACCCTATATTGTCATTCGAAAAATAAAAAACAGGTGTGGCAGAAATGTTAGCACGCCGGCTGAAAGGCTTAGCGGCATTTCATCTGTCTTTACGTTGTGAGTTCAAATTCTGCCAAGGTCGACTTTGCCTTTCATCCCCTCGGGGTTGATAAATTAAGTACCAGTTACGCACTGGAGTCGGTGTAATTGGCTTAATCCCTTTGTCTAACCTTGTCTGTCCCCTCTACGTTTAGCCCCTTGTGGACAATAAAGAAATAAGAAACGTTAGCACACCGGGCGAAATACTTAGTGGCGTTTCATCTGCAGCAACGTTCTGAGTCGATTAAATCACCACCAGTACTTTAGTCTTTCCTTTTACTTTTTAAGCCTGGCTCTTACTCCATCCGTTTCTTTTGCTGAACTGCTAAGTTGCAAGGGATGTAAACAAACCAACACTGGTTGTCAGACAGCGAGGAGAGTGGGGACAAATACACACAGACAAATACGATGGACCTCTTTCGGCTTCCACCAAATCCATTCACAAGGCTTTGGCTGACCTGGGGCTACAGAAGACACAGGCCCAAGGTGCTACAGAGTGGGACTGAACCTGAAGCTATTAGGTTGAGAAGCTAACTGCTTACCGCATGGCCATGCCATTTTTACAAACTTTATTGCACCCAATTAGTTTCCTTAACAAGTGGGGACTGAGCAAAGTAATAAACTCAATTAACAAACAGGTAGCTAATAAACTATATGGTAGGAGAATAAACAACCTTACAGACAATAAAATAAATCAAAAAAAAAAAGTTAAACTATATTACTAATATAATAAACATTATGTTAATATTATTTAATAGTAATTTTATTTTAGGCACAGGGGTAGCTGTAGGGTTAAGAAGCTTGTTTCCCAACCATCTGGTCTTGGGTTCAATTTCACTGCACAACACCTTGGGCATGTGACTTGACTTTGACTATAGCCCTGGGCCGACCAAAACCTTGGTCAGAGGGACTGAATCTTGAACCGTGTGGTTGGGAAGTAAATTTCTTACTGCACAACTACACCTATGCATACACGCACACACCTGGATGTGTATCTCTTTCTCTCACTATATATATATATATATATATATATATATATATATATATATATATATATATATATATAGAGAGAGAGAGAGAGAGAGAGAGAGAGAGAAAGACCTTTGGTGATAGGCCATGCTTGAGAAGACCCATCAAGCCAAGTGAACTCATAGTTGTGGCTGATGCTGGTGTCGTGTAACTGGCGCCCATGCCAGTGGCATGTAAAAAGCACCATTCAAGTACTGGGCTTCGCAGAGGTAATGTAACCGATGCTGGTGTCACGTAACTGGCATTAGGAAACCCAGCCCTGGTCAAACCGTCCAGCATGGACAACACACGTTAAATGACGATGATGATGATGATGTTTATATATATATATATGTGTGTGTGTGTGTGTGAGAAAGTTGGTATGTGAAAGCACGTGGTTGGATGTATAAAAGATAATAAGAGTGAAAAAACTACAGAAGGCTTGTGTTACATGGTTAAAGTATATATATATAAATAGAGAAATTTGAAAAGACAACACGAAACTGGTTATTTCTCAAAATACAATGTTTATATACCAAAAAGATTTTATAACATTTTTCTGACATAATTTAAATATATACTTTAACCATGTAACACAAGCCTTCTGTAGTTTTTTCACTCTTATTATCTTTTATTTATATATATATATATATATATATATATATATATATATATATATACATATACATATATAAGCATATCTGTACATACGTGTGTGTGCATTTTATGACTAAAACTAAACCATTAAAAAAAAAATAGTTAAATATTTTATACAAGATAAGAATAAATCAAAAGTAAAGCAATATACTTTGTTGCTTGGTTTAATTTAAATAAAATTCTTTGACAGGTGCTTGCTGTATAGCAAAGTTAAATTATTACTATTTACACCAGCCATATCCAGCCACAAATGTTCTGTTTTGTGTTCAAACTGGCTAGATCCTGCATCTCACACTTACATTGTCATTTTAAAATAAAGACTCATTAGAGGTGCAGGCATGGCTGTGTGATCAGAAGCTTTCTTCCCAAGCACATGGTTCCGGGTTCAGTCCCACTGCGTGGTATCTTGGGCAAGTGTCTTCTGCTATAGTCTTGGGCTAACCAGAGCCTTGTGGGTGGATTTGGTAGACAGAAACTGAAAGAAGCCGGTCATATATCTGTGTGTCTTTGTGCCCAAGACCGATAGAATAAGGACCAGGCTTTAAAAGGAAAAAAAGCACTGGGATCGATTCGTCCAACTAAAAATTCAAGGTGGTGCCCCAGCATGGCTGCAGTCAAATGACTGAAACGAGTAGAAAATGAAAGATATCTTCAAAAGGAATTTAAACAAAAGTGGCGAATTCCAACACAAATAAGGAGATGATCTTTCGGTACGAGTTCCTAATTATCGGCCTTTTTCGTAAAAAGTGTTGGGGAGAAACAGGGAAACAACGTTATAACAGCGAAAGACATACAGAGAGCGCGATTTATTTTGAAGGGTTTAGAGTTAGGGTTAGGGTTAGGTTTACGGTTAGGGAATTCCGTCCCTAACCATAACCCTAACCCTAAACACTAACCCTAACCCTAAAACCCTAGCCCTAACACCGTAGGGAAGATCGTGCAGGTGTTACGGAAAGGGCCGATCTTTGGTAAAGATCGCCGAAGACACTTTTTACAGAAAAGGCCGATAATTAGGAACTCGTACCGAAAGATCGCCCTGATTACTTCTAGTATTAATACTAATACTACTACGGTTCACTGACATTAACCACGTATGCTTGTACGCACTTGACTGTGTTCTTCATGCAGAAGACGATACTGGAGGGGGAAAAAAAAAATTTTTTTTTTTCCCATGACATGACTTTACTAACTACTTCAATTACATTACGTTGCAGCAGCAGCAGCAGGAGGAGTAGTAGGAGGAGGAGGCGGAAGAGGAGAAGCAGCAGCGGTAGAACTATTTACTGCCGCACCACCACCACCAGCACCATCATCATTATCATCATCATCACACACATACCCTCACGAAAACTAAAACTGAAAATTTAACTGATATTTGAAAAACGTCAATATTTGAAATGGAAACACTATAACAACACCACGAGAATTTAGATAAATAAATAAATAAATAAATAAATAACATGGCGCAGGAGCTGAAAAGTTTCAACTCGTAAAAAAAAACCCCGAATAATAACAACAATAATAATAAAAATAATAGAAATAATTTTTTTTAAAAAAAGCACAGGTCTTATATTTCAACCCTATAAGTTACTGACATATTCTACTGACATTAAATTTCAAGGCCGCACTCTATAGTTTCAGGCTTGGTTTGGAAAATACTCCACCACCACCACCACCACCACCACTACCGCCGCCGCCGCCACCACCACCACCACTACCGCCGCCGCCACCACCACCACCTGCAGCAATACAGCGATTATTATATAGCATAATTGCTTGCTTGCTTGCTGAGGAGGTGGCGGCGGTGGTGGTGGTGTTGATGGTGGTTTTGAAGATTCTAAACACTACCACCACCACCACCACCACCACTACCAGGAGCCACCGTTTGTCGTTCGAGTCAGTCTTTAAAGGCTGGCTGACGAGGATCGACCGTTCCCACCGTGACTACCATATCTGATTATTTTACTTGCTTTTAAACACACATACATACACGTATGTATGTATGTATGTATGTGCGTGCCTATGTATGTATATGTATCTCATTTTCAGGCACAGTGCATCTAGAAATACGTTACCCCAGTGTTTCGTTGTTTGTTTGGTATTTTGGTAAGAAAGCATTGTGTAGCAGCCTTAGCTGCTATTTCTACCACTTCCTAACGAAAATATATCCTTTGTAGACTTCCTTAAAAAAGTATACCACTAACACAACTACCACCACCGCCGTTAACCACCGATACTACTATTACAACTACCACCAACACCACCACTACGCCAGTAATCCTACTGGACTGCTGCGCTTGGTGCTGTTGGCAGTAGTATGAACAATCAACCACCACCACTACTACTACTACTACTACTACTCATTATCATGCATAAGTACTGCAGTGTTGGTGGGTGGCAGCGTCTGTTGTTTAACCCCAGGTCAGCCCCAATCCAGCAGAACCTATGATTTTAAAGGCTAACAGGGGCTACATTATCTAATGTGCTTGTTTGCTTTTCCCCTTAAGACAGTAGTAGAGCGTGATGTGAAAGATTTGGCTGCTATTACTAACAAAACTAGCTACCATGCAAATGTCTTAACTCAATATATATATATATATATATATATATATATATATATATATACTCTTTTACTTGTTTCAGTCATTTGACTGTGGCCATGCTGCAGCACCGCCTTTAGTCGAGCAAATCGACCCCACGACTTATAGCAATAAATACTAGTTGCCTAGTATTTATTCTATCGGTCTCTTTTGCCGAACCGCTAAGTTACGGGTACGTAAACACACCAGCATCGGTTGTCAAGCGATGTTGGGGGGACAAACACACACACATGTAAAACTGTCCGATGAACGGGAACGTGAAACTCAGAGTAACGGTTTTTTTGTTATATTTCTGCTGCTTTTAAATAAAGTATATATATACAAATACATATATATACATATATACGACGGGCTTCTTTCAGTTTCCGTCTACCAAATCCACTCACAAGGCTTTGGTCAGCCCGAGGCTATAGTAGAAGATACTTGCCCAAGGTGCCACGCAGTGGGACTGAACCCGGAACCATGTGGTTGGGAAGCAAGCTTCTTACCACACAGCCACTCCTGCGCCTATATATATATACATACATATATATATATATATATATATATATACATATATACACACACACACACATACAGTAGGGTGCAATTTGAGGAAGATTTGGCTGTTATTTGTACAAGGTTTACCTATATGCAATTGTTTTCTTCACTGACTCAGAATGTAGAGCGAGGGAGATATTGCTGCTATTTCTAATACAGGTAAAATAAAAACATCGGATGAATACTATAAACCGAGATAACCCCCACTAAAAATACAGAAGGGGTGACAACTCTAATGCCTTTAGACATAAATTTGCTGGATCGAGGTTTACTCGGGGTTAAGGAACAACAACAACCACTAGGCATGGATACTGCGTTGTTTTGTTTGGTCCTAGGTCAAGCCTAATATCCGCCAAGTCTCCCTCAAATCACACTTTATTGTCACTTCAAAAACGGAGACACAGTGGAGAATGTCGTCCAGGGTAAACAATGCCAGAGAGGTGGAAAACTGGTAATGGTCATGGGTGAAAATATTTGATCGTAAGTTTACCCGATCAGAGATGACCCGGGGTTAAACAACGTGAAGTTCGAGAAGAGATCTTACAGAAATGACAACCAAATCTTTCAACACATAACGTCTTTAAAAGGGGAAGACAGTTCCAAGCACAGCCTGGAGTAAAAACGAAAATAAAAACAGGCGAGATGGTCATGATTGGAGTGGGGGGGGGGGGGGAGCTGACGGGCTAAATAAAGCACATATGCAAGAGGTACCAGAAATTTGGCAGAACAAAACCGCTTTTTACCCTAGTGGAGTCAATCAAACGATTTGGGGATTACTGGAAGCCTTGGTGGAAAAGTAACAACAAGGAATGCGACACGGGCGAATCCCCAAGCCCAGTTTTCGGTGATGATGCAGAGTTCATAGAAAAATATATAAATACGGTGCGCGCGCGCGGAAGAGATAGAGATAGAGAGAGCGAGAGAGAGAGAGAGGGGTATATGACCCAGGTCACACATGGTTGATCAAAGCATTCCATACATAACGATTCTCTTCCCCTCCTCCTCCATCTCTCTCTCACACACACACTAAATGCAATTTAATAGTACATTATCTAATGCGTCCTTATTCTTTTAGTAAAGATGCTTAATGTGATATGAGGGTGATTTGGCAGCTATTTCTAGCAAGGTAAAGTATCCATGCGAGAGGCTCCTCGACTATTTTGCCTCCGTGAACGGATGCGTTTTTTTTTTCTTTTCTTTTTTTCTTTCATTTTAAACCTCACCAGCTTCCGAGGCAGGTCGACCCCGAGAGAACAAACCTTTTCATTCAAGACGTCCCAATCGTTACCACCCAATGCTTTGGTAAATCTATGATTACACTGTTCGATTCATCCCCTAAGATGAGAGAGAGAGAGGAGGGGTGGTGTACGTATATTACACTACATACACACACCCATACCACATTCATATATATATATATATATATATATATATATATATATATATATGTGTGTGTGTGTGTGTGTGTGTGTGTGTGTGTGTGTGTGTGTGTGTGTGTGTTACACACTCACAGGCATGTATATATATAAACACATTGATTACAAGGAAACGGTTGACAGTGACTTCGAAGTGTTAGTTTAGTCTGATGACAGCTAGTAAACCGGAACTTCGAAGTCACTGTCGACCTTTTGCTATTAAAAAATATGGTACTCCACTAAAAAGTATCGAGTGGCTCCTTAATTTAATATAAGACTTTACACAGCAGAGATATACAGATAGATAGATAGGTAGATAGATAGATAGATAAAGATTTGGCTGTTATTTCTAGCAGGTTGTGTGGTTGGCATGCAAACACAAACGTTGTCGTTGTTGTTGTTTAACCACAGGTCAACCCACTCGAACCAACTCGCGGCCAAAGAGCAATTCCTACCCTGGTAATCTCGTTTTTGCCCTCTCAGGTTCCATCCAGATTATCCCTAATGGCACCCCACCCGTTTTCAAGAGGGCACGGTGGTAAACGTGAGGGGGGAAAAATCTGGTTGCTCTTTCGTGTACGCCAAACGACCACATACACGAACGGCTACCACAAACACAAACATACGTCGTTATTGTTGCTGGATTCCAGCTCCATTCTCATCGAGCTGACCAATGATCACGACATTCCAACCGTGACCATCCTATGCAGCAATGTCAACACCATATTAGCCAACATGTCCATTCTTTTTTATTTTTCTCTCTGGAAGACGTGATGTGAGCGAGATCTTGGCTGCTGTTTCTAGCAAACTGAACGACCACTTAGAGGCTCCCTGCTACTACGTGTCCATAATGAAGCATATGAGAATATATATATATATAAAGGCTACGAACTAATTAACAAGAAGCGAGAGGATATAACACAGTTCATTCAGGTAGTCAAAAATATAAATTCATTACATTAAAAAATGTAAATAATAAACTATTATCAGGAGTGGCTGTGTGGTAAGTAGATTGCTTATCAACCACATGGTTCAGGGTTCAGTCCCACTGCGTGGCCCTTTGGGCAAGTGTCTTCTACTATAGCCTCGGGCCGACCAAAGCCTTGTGAGTGGATTTGGTAGACGGAAGCTGAAAGAAGCCCGTTGTATATATGCGCGCGTGTGTGTGTCTGTGTTTGTCCCCCACCATCGCTTGGCAACCGATGTTGGTGTGTTCACGTCCCCCGTAACTTAGCGGTTCGGCAAAAAGAGACCGATAGAATAAGTACTAGGCTTACAAAGAATAAGCTCTGGGGTCGATTCCCTCGACTAAAGGCGGTGCTCCAGCATGGCCGCAGTCAAATGACTGAAACAAGTAAAAGAGTAAAGAGCTGGCAAAATCGTTAAGCCGGACAAAATACTAAGCGCCATTCATTCCGGCCCTTTACGCTCTGAGTTCAAATTCCGTCGAAGTCGACTCTACCTTTCATCCTTTCGGGGTCGATAAAATAAGTACCAGTCGACTCATTAGGGTCGATGTAATCGACTAACCCCCAACCTTTAAGATTGCTAGCCTCGTGCCAGTATTTGAAATAAATGTTAAACGAGCAGACAGAATCGTTAGCGCGTCGAACAAAATGTCATGCCGTATATATACTTTTTACCGGCTCTTTACGGCTCTTAGTTTGAAATCCCGCCGAGGTCAACTCTGCCTTTCATCTTTTCCAGGTCGATCAACATCATCGACCGACTTCATTCCACAAAACTTGCTTGCTTGTCTTTAAATTAGAACAATAAAGTGGCGAGCTGGTAGTTACAGTCGTTGTTAGCACGCCGGTCTAAATACTTAGCATCATTTCGACCGGCTCTTTCTTTACCTTGTGAGTTCAAATGCCGCCGCGGCTGACTTTGCCTTTCATCCTCTCGGGATTGATAAAATAAGTACCAGTTAAGAACAGGGTGTCGATGTTATCGACTTTATCCCTTGCCCCGAAATTGCTAGCTTTGTACAAAAATTTGGAAGTTATTTTATTATTTGAAACCATTATTATTATTATTATTATCATTACTACTACTATTATTATTAGTAATAATAATAAACCCCATTTCTTCTTGCTGAGAAACAGAGTCAGGGGGGAGGTATCGATAAAATAAAGTACCACCGATCAAGTACTGAAGTTGTCAATGGGATTATAACAAACAAGTTGGTTACCCTGGCCTGAAATTCATAACTGTCGGTGTTTATGTGTCTATATTTCAAAAGGGCGGTAGAAATTAGTATCATGAACATTATTTAACATTCATATCCGCATCTGTAGATTCGGATTAACACACACACATACATAGATACATATAGTTTGGTCCCCGTGCCATCATCCATCCTCTACGAGAAACCATGCTCGCGTCACATCACAACACCAAGACAGGAGTATTTTTCACCTCTACTGGCCCTGCTCTTTTTTTCATATCAAGCCAAGACAAATGAAAGGAGAAAAAGATCGCATAACATTCAAACGGTTCCTGGAAGAACATCACCAATAAATTCCAGATAAGCCACCTACACCCGGATATATATATCTAAAAACTCTTTACTTGAATGGGCTAATGGTGCCCAAAGAAAGATTGTCTATGAAAACATCATTAAATGGCTTTTTTCCGGGTGGTGTCTTGAAGTTAGTTATGGCCTGGGTCAATTCTGGTCGAGTGGTAAGTAGCTTGCTCACCAACCACATGGTTCCGTGTTCAGTCCCACTGCGTGGCACTTTGGGCAAGTGTCTTCTACTATAGCCTCGGGCCGACCAAAGCCTTGTGAGTGGATTTGGTAGACGGAAACTGAAAGAAGCCCGTCGTACATATATGTGTGTGTGTGTGTATTTGCCCCCCCCCCCCCCCAACATCGCTTGACAACCGATGCTGGTGTGTTTACGTCCCCGTAATTTAGCGGTTCGGCAAAAAAAAAGAGAACGATAGAATAAGTACTAGGCTTCCAAAGAATAAGTCCTGGGGTCGATTTGCTCGACTAAAGGCGGTGTTCCAGCATGGCCGCAGTCAAATGACTGAAACAAGTAAAAGAGTATATATATATATATATATATATATATATATATATACATACACACCCCTCGGTTTACGACATTTCTAGTTAAGTCTTATTCGACTTTAAGTTTTTTTTAAAAAGAAATTAAGGGGAAAAACCCTAAAGTGGAAAATCAAAAAAAAAAACGTGAAAATATATACAAACCATTTATTAAATGAGATATGAAGTAATAAATTAATTTTAAAACTGATTTTTCGATGTAAATTATCTTTCGAGTTAAGTACCATGTCTTGATAATTACTTGTGTGTGTGTGTGTCTGTGTGTACACTGAGGGTCCGCTACGTTTATTTCCGAAACTTTAAATACTGCCCTTATAATCAATAGATGAAATGGCATTGTTTGATGTCCTTGTGGCAAATATATTCGTTATCGCTCTTAATTAAATATCATTTTAGACGGCGGGCACCGTAGCGTGCGCCATCTCAAAATCAACCCATAACATATTCACGCAGTTCGGCGGCGAGCCCCACTTTTCTTATTTCCCAGGTATTTGAGCTTTCGGGATGGGGGGGGGGGGATATAGAAATAAAACAAAATGAAGGGAACTCGCGCCCGCACCCTATAACTGCTTCGTTTCCGGTGGGGGGGGGGAGTATCGTCTTTCAAAAAAAAACAAAAATCTCTATTTTTTAATGCATGAAAGGACAAAAAAGAGCCTTCACAATAACCCTTCTCAGTAGAAAGGGAGCTATATATATATATGTAGAGAGAGCTCCCTGTGTATATATATATATATATATACACATACACACATATATATATAACGAGAGAAATAGAATAAGGGGAGGAGGAGATGTAAGAGTGCCTTTTATTATAATTGTGTGTGTACATGTATATTTGTGTGAGTGCGTGTGTGTGAGTGCGTGTATATATATATATATATATATATATATATATATATATATATATATATATATATATGTATATATATATATATAAAACAAATAATAAATGAGTATATGCATATATACGTACATGTATGTATATATATATATATATATATATATATATATATATATATATATATATATATATATATATATACATTACCACGATAAGCTGAAATTGTAAATCGTGGATCTATTGGCTGTGTATACATTAACTACACTTACATTCACAAACATACGTATATCGATACAAAATGAATACCAGTTTTATACACACACACACACACACACACATACATTACGTGTGTGTGTAGTATTAAGCGTATATTATATATCATGTGTACACACGCACTATTTTACATTATATATATATATATATGTATATATAAAGTGGTATTTACATGTTTAAAGTTTCATGGCAAAGCTTTAAAGCATAAAGTTTTAACTCCAAATGTATCTTTCATTTCAAATACACTATTTTGTTGTGTACACACACACACATTATATATATATATATATATATATATATATATATATATATATATATATATATAATCATTTCTAGTTTGATTCCTCTGTAATAATACAATTTAGTGTCTGTCAGCAACCGACAACGATGGTTTAAATAAGATATGCGACTAAATTATAAAATGAATAAATAAAAGAAATCCTTTTTATCTTCCACTGCCATTATCCCCCTAATAAGGGTTGAAAGGATGGCTGAGGATGATGGCAGAGAAGTCGGGGTAAAGAGAGAGAGAAATACACTAACACCTACAAAAATTTTGATTCCGAACACAGTGACCTTATGGTGAAAATGCTAAGGAAAGACTCCCAGACTACCAACTCTGCTCTTTCTGTCTGTCTGTCTGTCTGTCTCTCTCTCTTTAATTTATCTGGAGACTGCCACCAACCACTAACAACAACAACAACAACAGCACCCACAATCATTTAACCACTTCTACTACTACAACCACCACCACCATCACCATCACAAACAAGCATTGACTACAAACGCTACTACTATTACTACCACCACCACCACCACCACTACCGCAATAACTGTAACTACAAATATTACTACTACTACCGATACAACCACTACCACCACCACCACATCCTATAATTACTAGTATCACCATCAAAACCACTTCCAACCATAAGTAAACTAGTTTCACATGTGTTGTGTGCGCGTGTGTGTGTGTATATATATATATATATATATATATATATATACACACACACACAAGTGTATGTATATATATATATATATATATATATATACACACACACAAGTGTATGTATGTATATATATATATATATACATACACAAATACAAGCGATAAATGTACATACATATATACCTACATACACACAAATACACACGCAATATCAATATCTGAGTGTACAAATATATACATAAATAATATACATACATACTTATGTATGCGTGTGTATATTATATATATATATATATATATATATATATATATATAGTTTTAGGGAAAATAACCAAGTTTCAAGAACTCATCGATGAAAATCCACTATCACATATAGAAAAATTAATAATTAAAAGCACAATAAATGAGTATAATATAAAGTAAAGTAAATATCATAAGATAAATATATATGTATATATATATATATATATATATATACACACACTGTAAAGTATCCATTATCTCCCCCTTTCCTCCGCTCTTCCGATCAAACGAAAAATAAAAACAGCATCAGTACTGAAAAATATTTTTAAAACCCACCCACCTCCACATCCGTCCGCTAACTTCGTTGTATTTGCTAAAGTTAATATTATTAGTAACAACAAGAGCATTATAATATATCATTCATAAAAAAAAGACAATAAATACATTATTATTATTATTGTTGTTGTTGCTGTGTAATATTATAAATTGCTCTGGTTTCGTTTTTTCACTTCTCTCCCCTTTTCACACTCTCCTTTTTTTTTCCCTCTGCTTTCTCCCGCCACTTCAACAAACCCGAACATATACACATATGTAAAAAAAAAATCTACATACACGTATATATACACGTTTTTTCGAATAGTGGATCTCGAAGTAGAAAACTATAAATAACATGTAAATACGGATTTGAAAAACCCTTTTCGACCCCATTTTTATATATATATATATATATATATATATATATATATATATATATGCTATTGCTTATTAGTTTCGAGATCCACTATTCCAGAAAAGTTTCTGAAATTCTTATGACATCAACAAAGTATGTGTGTGTGTGTGCGTGTATCTATACATATAGATACACGTTCATATGTATGATTACCGGGTACCTTCATGCAAATCACATTCCAATCAAGAATTCTGTATTTAACAACCATGAAGAATGGTAGTTTAGTTAGGTTGCAATATTATAAAATAAACAAATATAGTCACTTTAAACGTTATCGTGTGTTCTCATTTGTGCTCGTGAAATGTGTGTATGTATATATATAATTTATATATATAAATTTGGCAAAATAATAATAATAATAGATAAAATGATCATCCCGAAATACAATATATTATATATATAATGAGCATATTTATTAGTGCTCGTTAAATGTGTGTCTATCTATATATATATATATATATATATATATATATATATATATATATATATATATATATATATGTGCACACCACAAACACCCATGTCTTATTTATCAGCCCTACATATGAAACAAATTTCAGCCCCCCCCCCCCCCCGCTCTCATTTTAACCCCCTTTTGCCAAGAATATAAGCAAGGATCGCGAGGGGAGGGGACAATGTGGAAAAGGCTCGGATTGTTAATATTTTTTTTATAAACATATATACACACATATGTGTGTATATAAATTAACGGGAGACACAAAAGAGAATTTGGCAAAAGTATCGCAGCATCTCACTTGCAGAAAGAAAATAAACAAACTATTTATCGAATGTCTTGTTTTATTTCTTGCTAAAATATAAATAATCACCATAAATATAAACATGTGTGTGTGTGTGTGTGTTGGTGTATCTATGCATATATGCGTACACACGTGTACGAGTTGTCAGCTCTGACTGAGGAAGTGTATGATCAAAAGGCATTCAAGCCACAACAACCCATTTTTGTTTGTTTCTTTCTGTCGTATATACTCCGTATATATATATATAGTATCCAATGGATCCTTAAAAATAATATGAAATTTTTAAAAAATATAATAAAGGCCAAGTAATAGTCTGAAGAAGATTTGCCTGCTGTTTCTAGCAGATTCAAAGTCCACATAAGAGTACCTTTGTCGACTCTTCTTGCATACACTTTCATATATATATATATCACACAAAGTTTGTGTAATAAACTGAAGACGGCGGCTTCCACTTTCTTCTCTACCCCCTCCTCTCTCTCTCCTCTTGCTATCATAATCATCATCATCAACAACAACCCACAGTTGAAATTTCAAAATGTATATATTTATTGTATGTATGTATATGTGTGTGTGTGTGTGTATAGATTGTTCTTAGAAAAGAAACTGTTTTCAAACCAGTCTTTTCAAACAGCTAGCACATGGCTTTGGTGATGGATTTCCAGAGCCAGTTTAGCTTCAGAGAGAGAGACCAGAGTAAATAAAACATTATTCACCTAAATTCTGTATCGAAATCGCAAGCACTGACTAAACTCATAAACAAACACAGCGTCAAGTTTCTCTTTTACCAAATTACGCAGTTAGAAATATTCACACACACACACACACACACACACACACTTTAAGCACATACACACGCACATCTTAATTCATAAAAAACAAAAAACTAGGTACTTTTGACAAAAGTTCCCATTAAAAATTTCTTATAGATTAAGGCTATGGAAGTCTACATAGAACAAAAATTGAGGTATGTATATACGACGGATAATATATATATATATATATATATATATATATATATATATATATATATATATATATATATATAATGTATGCGTGTACGAGTATACGTGTATGTATATATATAGAAAGGACGTTTATACACAACTACGTAAATACTATGTACGTGTATGTGAAATATGTATGCACATATGTGTGTATATTATACACACACACATTCACAAACTCTCATTTAGCCCGGATCCAGCAAATCCACCATAATCAAATACTTTCTGTCACAAATATGACCACCCATCCTCGTTGCTATTCAGTAGTTACACAAATCCCAATACCCGGTACCCATACGTTTTTCAAAGACTAAAGTATGTGATCTGTCAATCTGAGGTAGATTTAGCTGTTATTTCAAGACCCGAAATTTCTCCTAATTTAGCACAGAGATAATATACAGTAAAAGGGGGCGGGGGCGATAAAGGATAAGGCCGATTAAAATAAATTGAACCCTAAAATTGCTGATACTTTAAGTTTACCCGATCTGTCTTGCGGAATGGGGGAGAGAAAAAAAGGGGGGAGTAGTCGGGGTGTCAGTAGATCCGGTGGGATTTGTGAGAAAGAAACTATATATGAATGGCTCTCTAGGATTTGCGCCAACAGAGTCGACGTGACAGTCACGACTGGAATACCTTTAATAACCGGTCCAGCTGACTTGGGAGCTAAACACTATCAACTAAAATAATCGGTCGTTCGTTCGATCTGCTAGAAACAGTAACCAGATTTCAATCAAATCACATCCTACTGTCATTTAAATTGAGGGGGGGGGGGATAATAAAGAGGCGGGGGAACGTCCATTTAAGATTCAGATCGTGTAACTATTAAAAACGTGATGGCCACGGCTGGAATGTCAATTTATAAATTAAAAGCAAAAAAAAAAACAAAAAAAAACAATAATGCAGTTTCCTTCCATCCATGGAGGAGAAATTATGGTGATTGCTGACAGACAATCCAGATCCAAGCAAATCCACGATATAAAAGGCATGCCAACCGTGGCCATAACATTTGGAGATTCAAAAAAATACGTGATTTTGTTTGTTTGTTTGTTTTTTGTTTTTCTTTTAAGGCACTGAGATGTATGCGTCGGAAAAGGGGGAGGTTAGGTTGCTATTTCTAGCAAGTAAAGTAAACCATCTAAAAGATTCTTTCGCTGGCGGCGGTTGGCTGGTGGTTGTTAGCAGTAACCAACTTGATCGATCAAACCCGATTCAAGGCGCTCCAGCCATGACAGTATGTGTGTGTGTGTGTGTGTGTGTGTGTGTGAACTGGCCGGGCTGTTTCGCTAATTTGTAAAGAGAGTAAGTTGGTTAATTAACTAGGCTTTAGTACACTATATATATATATATATATATATATATATATATGTCGAAAAGCGGCAAGGCGGAACTCGGGAGTAGCAAGGGCGTAAAAATTTCATATTTTTCCCTATATATTTTAAATAGTTTATACATTGAAACACTCTTTCCTGGCAGTTATTTATATAGGGACATATATTTATATGGAGAGAATTGGAAAAGAAATTAAATTACACATACACCCAAATACAGCACACACTCACAAACACATAAATATATATATATATACACACATATATATAACAATATTGGAATGCTTTGAGCACTTTTTACTCCAGTTCGTACATATGGAATATACATATGAATGTATATAACAAATAACTACTCGTATGCAAGGGAAAATATAAGAGAGGACGGGATATGGTTTCCTAAGTAATGCAGCGTTAGAATTCCTTCTGCAGCAAATATATTCGGAGCCAGTTGTTGTTCAGCCCTAGGTTAACCGTGACAAAATAGACCCACGATCAGAGTAGTTCATAATGCATACATTGTGTGTGTGTGTCTTATGTCAAGTTATAATGGAAATAATTTTGCATTAAGCTGAAGAATTAATACTTTTTGTGCAGTACATATTTATTATCTTAACAAGAATAGTGTTGACAGTAACTTTGAAGTGACGGCCTGCTTAGCCTTGTGCGTGTGTGTAACTTGCATGTGTTTTATTTCTGGTTGAAGTGTGTCTGATATGAGATATGACTGATGTTTCTAGCAGGTCTTAGCAACCACATTATAAACGTACCCTCGTTGACTCGTCGCTTGTCGTTTATTTTACATGTTTTAATGGCTGGTGAGGTAGTTTGATAATTTTGGGGAAAGGACGACGAAGGGAAAAAATATCTCACACACACACACACGAGGAGAGAGGGTTGTGAGACGATAGGCAGGGTGTATACTAATTGGAGAGAGGGGAGTGCTCGCACATAATACGTTAATGTCCTTTTTCTCAACGTTGTACACACACACACACACATAAACGGAGGGAGCTGAAACAGAAGGCAACGTGTGTGTGTGTGTGTGTGAAATGTACAGAAAAAAGGAGAATATTACATACACGTGCGTACGTGTGTGTGTGTGTGTGTGTGTGTGTGTGTGTGTGTGTGCGTGTATGTAGGCAGACATCCACATTATACACAAAAAAGGGGTTGACATGTAAAGAGTAGTGTATAATTGTGAGAAAATGCGTGTGTAGAGAGATCGCTATATATATGGCGATCTCTCTATACACACATATATATACACATATGTACACACGCATTTTCACAATTATATATATATATATACACATACACACGTACGTGTATGTGTACGTGCATATGCACACACACACACACACACACACACACACACATCCGATAAGGGGAAGAAGAGAGCAAAGTCCGCCTGTATATTAAAAAAACTTGTATGTAAATAAAACTGTTCCATCTGATAAGTGAAGTAGCACCGTTGCTGACGAGGCAGATGTTTCAAACAGAGACAAATTAATCTTTTTTTCTCTAACACTAACCACCAACCACTCGGCTCTCTCTCTCTCTCTCACTCGGCCTATGTTTTTATACATACCGTCTGTATGTATATCTATCTACACGCAAAGGGCTGACTAGAGAGAGAGAGAGATGGCTCCTTCAATGTGGTTTGCTAGTGCTGGTATAGAAACAGAAGTCTAACTCTGCCTCAAATCACGCCCTTTTAATGTCTTTAAAAATAAAAACTGACACATTGACAAATAATGTAGTGTAACTGCATAGCTGGGGAAAAAAAGGAGGGGAGAGAGAGAGAGAGAGAGAGAGAGAGAGGATGGATGGCCATGATTGGAATACTCTGATCATAAGTCTACTTGTTCGGGGGCCAACTTTGGAGAGAGAAGAGGAGGCATCAACGAATTCAAAGCCATAACAATAATGAAAATGTCTTCAAAATTTTGGGACAAGGGTAGCAATTTTAGAATGAGTTGGGAGTGAGTCGAGCTACATCGACCCCCGAGTCCTCCGCCAGTTCTTTTTTTTTATCGACCCACCAGGGATACAAAGCAAAGCGAACTTCGGCGGGATTTGATTTGCAATGAGAAACCCCCAGGAAAGTGTTGAGGTGGGAAAATGCTGAAAAACATTTTGTCCGGCGCTCCAAACGAATAATTATAATAATCGTTATTATTATTATTAATATTAATAACACATTCATTGCCTTGATGATAGGTTTGATTTAACAAGGCTGACCCGTGGCCTAAACACAGCACTATATATATATACATACATACACACACACACACACATTATATATATATATATATATATATATATATATGTGTGTGTGTGTGTGTGTGTATAACGTTTGTGTTTACAAACGTGGGAGATGAAAAAGGTACCCAACACAGTTTTACTCTTTTCCAAGCCTCCGTCACTGGATCGCAGTGCCTTTTAACACGGGGTTATATCATTCTTATTATTTTATTCCATTTTAAATCAACCACACACACTACTGCGACATTCCTCTCCTCCCCTAACCACATCCATTTCAAATTGCTGTTTGATTGATTCATCATCGACAAGGAGTTAAAAAAAAAAAAGGGAACACACGCACACAGTTTACGTATGTATATAAATGAAATTTCATTAAAAATGAAATCAATCTCGACACAGTCACTACTCCACACACATTATATATATATATATATATATATATATATATATATATATATATATATATATATATATATCCATTTAGAGTTGACTGTCGGAAAAAAAAAAGTACTCAATACCACACTAGTAGTTAATGTATATTATTTTGGTCAAATCAGTCTTTTTCGCCTTTGGGAACGCAGGGTCTTCAGGCCAGTTGTCACACACACACACACACACACATCTCTGTCTTTCTCTCTCTCTCTCTCTCTCTCTCTATATATATATATATATATATATATATATATATACACAATTATTGCATTTTATATGCCTATACACTCACTTTTGTATCTGTGTATAAAGCGATTTGTGCAGTGGAAAGAAAAGGGGTTGAAAATACAACAGATAGGTGGCCCCCAAAGCAGTGTTCAATGCTTACAAAGACAGATGCATATTTCTTTTTTTTTCTATTTAGATAAAATTAAAAAGAAAATAATTACTTAGTGGAAATTGTAAATGTGACAGTTACTTTCCTACATAGATAAAAAGGATGTCGGTTTGAAAGGAGAAAGAGAAAGACAGAGAGAATGCATATTTATTAACAATTGGGGGTTTAGTGGGGGTGTGTCAGCCTAACACGGAGAAATGTTCTCCCCCAACTCCACCCTTCCATGGATATATTTATTAATTAAATCCACTAGCACGAGATTTAAGGATTAACAAATGCAAAATATTATCAATATGCATATAGATAGATAGATAATTGCTAATAATCTACAAGCACAAAACCAGAAACTTAGGAGAGATAGGGCCGGTCGACCCCCTGTGCTTTATTTATCAAGGGGTAAAAGACAGAATAGACTTCAGCGGGATTTTAACTCTGAAATACCACAAGGTTATTTTACCCCCGGTGCTCTGTCAGTACAGTACCCTTCCATAATGATTTCTAAAATACTAGAAATATAGGAGTGAAGAGAGTCGATTAAATCGACCCAGTAGTTGAAATGTATTTTATCGATCCCTTAGGATTAAAGAAACCAGATGACATCCGTGGGATTTGAATTCAGAACGTCAAGTGCCGTCACTAAATACTTGCAAGACATTCCGTCCAAGACCAACCATAAAGAACTGAACCTATTCGTGATTGCTCGTCTTCCTACAAACAACTAAAATCTCTCTCATATCATACATCATCTTCGAAAGAAAACACTGTTTAATAATATGTATCTTCAAAGACGTGACAGGCATGGTCGGATTGCTTTCGATTATATGTCTTCTGAATCAGAGCCGATTGGCTCTGGAGCTAAAAACAACTAGGAGTTTCTTCCATTGCCATTAGGAGTGACGGACGTTGGAGAGGGCACAACAACAATAAACAACAGGAGGAAACAACGATTGTGTGTTGTTTCCCATCTTCCGAAATTTGTCGCTTTTGCTATGTTTGAAAATTGAATTAAATGCAGGCTTAGATAATCAAACACCGATTACACTGTAGCTGCCTTGTTCCATGAATACCGGTTTGTGTAATTAGCCATAGAGCTTACCTTTAAATAAGGAAGACACGGAAAGATTGTGACAAGCATATATATATATATATATATATATATATATATATATATATATATATATATGTATATGCTTGTATGTATATGGTCATATGTGGCTTTTAATAAAGACACATAAACATATACATGTGCTTTATTTATTAATATATATATATATAAATATATATATACATACATACGCATGTGCTTTTATTATATACACATAAGTGTGATTTTTTTTTTACATACCTACATACATACATACACGCACATATACATGCATACAAATGTGATCGAACATACATAAACACACATGTGTTTGCTTTAATATACACAGATGGATGGATGGATGGGTAAATAGATGTAGGTTCCCTAATTACATCAATACATCCCCATAAATAAATGAACTGTCAAGGCCGATCTCCGGGCCCACCGCCTTCAAATACACCATATATATATATATATATATATATATATATATATATATATATATAGACACACACATACTTGAAAGCGAGAAGGAGGGAGGCTTTATTAACTATGTATCGTATTAGCTAGAGACCACCACCGCCTATTCCGGCCCAAGTGCAGCTTGTCACAACCAGCAAAAGGGAAAAAATATACAATTTAAACTAAAACCTGCAACTACTACCGAAGCTGTTTAGTTGTAATAACAGAATTAATGTGGTGATACCACCACTTCGAATACGAAATCAAGCAGCTGTATGCAATAAACAGACACAACACACACGTATAAATATATATATATACAAATATACACACAGAAAATTACAAATGAAACATACATAAATGTACCTTTCCTAATACAAACACACACACACACACACACACGCACACACATATACATATAAACACACGATGCTAAATATATGTGCGTGTATGTGTATCATTGTGTGTAAATATGTACATGTGAATACAGATCTATATACAGATCTATACATATATATATACATATATACACACATATGTACGTACACAGGGAATTGTGGTTTAGCGCCATTTTTCTCCAACACGTATGCAAGCAGAAAGCTAAGCCAACTTGTTGGTAGAAGGATGGGGGATGATGCCTGGTCTTTTTGTTTGTTTTTGCTTTTGTTGTTCTTTTTTCTTTTTCGGGATTTTTTAAACGTGGAAAAAAACATATATATATAACGAAAAAAAAATCCAACTCCAATACCTACCTTTCATGTTACTCGACATCCTTTCACCATAACATTCAGTAAGACTTCCCAATCACTCAAAACAAACCGAAAACTAGAGCATCCAACAAAGAGGTAAAAATAAAACCAGAGCAGGCTGATTTACATGTGTAGGTCACAGACATGACATTAACATAACTTAGCATATATTACCCTTGTTCGACCTCACCCCACCCGGTTTAGCGCCCGAGACGGCAAAACGCCGTCTTCGGCCGGCCGTCAGCGGTAGCGATCGCAGCTGTGTAGAGAGACTCGGACATTGCCGCCGCTTTCGTCCCGATTTGTCGCCTGTAATGTCCGCAAACGGGGTCCCGAAGCCGCGACCTATATTCTTGGATCGCTAGCTGGCGCCGCGCAGTGATACCGGCGCCGTGCAAATCTCTCCTCCCGCTCCTCCCCCCTCGACGCTGCAAATCGTCTTCCGCCTTCTTGTTCCGGAGGTTGTGAAGTGTCTACTGCTGCTGCTGTGCTATTGCTACTCTCCTCACAACCACTACTCCCACTACTACCATCACCACCTCTACCGCTTCTCTCATGCTTAGGTAACCAAGGAAGGCAACACAAGCTGCTAGTAGTAGTAGCAGCAGCAGTATTCAATAAACTCAGTGTGGTTGGCATACTTCCTCCACCCCTACACTCACTGCAGTAGTAGTAATAACAGCGCTTATACACTGATGGTGGTAGTAGTAGTGGTGGTGGTGCTTGTGCTATAGCAGTAGTGTTTGCATTAGTAGTAGCAATAGCAGTAATGTTTGTACTATTAGTAGTAGTCACAGTGGTAGTGCTTTCTTTTTTATTCTTTCACTCGTGGTAGTAGTAGAAGTAGCGGCTATAATAACACTGCTTTACCTAGCGCTGCTATAACCACCACCACCACCACCACTACTACTATTACTACTACAACCAACCAACCACCACTACTACTGTACTGTATATACTTAGCTATAGTGGTTATGACAATACAAATGGAAGATAATATGCGTGTGTATGTGTGTGTATATATATATATATATATATATATATATATATATATATATATATCACCTTCCCCAATAGACGTGTAAATATATGTATTCATATATATTAATAAATAATTGTGTGTCTATACACTGTAATCTATATGTATATGCATATATATTTTTTATATGCTCAATATATATATGAACACGAAATTAGATTATATATATATATATATATATATATATATATATATATATATATATATGTGTGTGTGTGTGTGTACACGTACACACACATACATATATTATATACATACATACAAACACATGCTTGTGTGTGTGTGTGTGGTTCATTAGAAAGATTGCGTGCGCGTAAACTGTATGTATGAGAGAGAGACAAAACGAGAGAGGGATATATAATATATTGATATATATTCGTATATATGTGTGTGTGAGAGAGAGAGAGAGAGAGAGATTTCTACACACTCACATATCTGTGTGTGTGTATATGTATATATATATATATATATATATATATATATATATATATATACACACATAATAAACGTGTGTGTGTGTACACAAGTGTTTGAAGCCTAGCAATACACTGTCCGTACTGAATGAACAGTTTACAAAAAGAGAGAGAGAGACAGACAGACAGACAGAAAAGGAAAATCTCTAGTAGTTTATTGTAAAAGATGAATAAACATTGCACTACTACTACTACTACTACACATGACTAAGGTTAACAGAGTTGCCTACCTCCACCCTCCCACCATCTCCCTATTTCCCCTCACACTGACACTTTCTCTCTCTTTCTCTCTCTCTCTCCCATTCATACGTACACTCTCAAATACTTTCTCTCTCTCTCTCTCTCTCTCACACACACACACACACACTCATATACATACATGCATACATACAATTTTGATCCTCACACGTTTACATGATCTCACAAGCACTCATACGCCAAAACACACGTTCTCTCTCTCTCTCTCTCCACGAGCAAGTGCGAGAAAATATTTTTAACACATTTATTCTCTGCACAGCTATCTGCGTGCAACCTATTCTAAAACGTTGTCATTTATGTTGTGTATATATATATATATATATATATATATATATATATATATATATATATATATATATATATATATATATATATATATATTACTCAAAGTAGGCATTATTGTAGATCCATTTCAGCCGATTGTACTAACTCTTGATAAATATACGAGTGCATATTTTTCCTAACTTATGGATTAACACACACACACTCACGCTTACACACAAACAGAGATAAAAGAGTACATGTTTCCACAATGCATAGAAGCGAGAGAAAAAGTACTCGATACTAGAGATAAAGAGATATACAATTTATTCGACGTTGAAAACTACGAAGTACTCCTTCAAGAAGTTGGGAGTAAAGACTTAAGAAGTTTCAGGCAGCATGAAATAATTTGTGTGTGCGTATATATAAGCGCATGTGTACATTCTATTGAAGCATACATATATCGATCTGTAAGTGGTGGATACAATGAGCTAAGGGGAAGTAATTCAAGTGGGTCATTGGCATGCATTTGGTTGGCGAGGGTATACTGAATGAGATGCGCCAAAACAAAAACTTCTCACTGAACTGAAATATTCCCTCTTTGGGGTGAAAAGAAAGCAAATACCGAGAGATAATGTTAGCGACTATCAATGAAAAGGGGAGGTAATTTAAAAATTATATGTAGGCACAGGCATGGCTGGGTGATAAGATATTTGCTCACCAACCACATGGTTTCGTGTTCAGTCTCACTGCATGGCACTTTAGGCAAGTGTCTTTTACTATAAACTCCAGGCTGGACAAAAGCCATGTGAGTGGATTCGGAAAGAAACTAGTCATATATGTGGGTGTGTGTGTGTCTTTGTGTCTGTCTCGCTACCGCTTGACAACCGGTGTTAGTGTGTGTGTGTGTGTTTGTTTTCCCCCAGTGCCAAAAAGAAGTGTCGCCGAAACCCAGTCCAATCAGCGGTGTCTAATCGCTAGTATCCAAAGAGTTGTGTCCAATCGTTGCCTCCCGATTTCCACCAACCTTCTGCCCAGCATTGATATTCATTTTTATCGACTCTGAAATGACAAAAGACAAAGCTGATCTCGGCAGGAACTGAACTCACAAATCGAAGCGTGAGATCTCAAACACTGCAATATTTTAATAACTCTACCAAATCATTGTAAAGGTAAGAGAGACAACTGCAACCACATTTCAGTCTAAATGGACCTCATCAGCATAATATATTGTTTCTAAGACTGGTTCTAAAATTAATGCTTTCTTTTTCTTATAACTATCTCCCCCTTTTCATTGAGAACCCCTAATAATTACAGCCAGTTATTGCATTCCCTTGCCTTATCGAACAAAAAGGGACATTTCAGTTAATTGAAGATTCATCCTCTTAACTTTATCTCACTTTATGCCATAGATATGTTTGAGTTATATCCCCTCAACTCATTTAGTTTTTACAATATGCAAATTATTACTCACCAAAAATCTACATAACTTTAGCTCCGCTTCCTCTCCCCCACCTCCACCTTGTATCTTACCACACAGCGGGCGTGGCGGTGTGATGAGTTTACTTTCCGACAACACCGTTCCAGGTTCAGTCCCACTGTGTGACACTTTAGGCAAGTATCTCCTATATAACCTTGGGCTGACCTCTTACGAGGAGTTGCTGGGTTTAAGGGTTACCTGACAAGCCTGGTTGGAGACCCAAGTTTCCGAGTTCTTTTACAGGGCTTAGGAAAACTGGAGGACCGCTGCAATATGTGTGTGAAGCTGAGAGGGAAATATACTGAATGACTTATCCTCCTGTATTTTCTTTTATCCGAAGCTAGGAATTTTTCAGCACCTCCTCGTACTGTACACGATGGTACGGATAGTCAAGGATCTAGAAAATGTATTCGCAATGGTTTCTCAGTAAATTAGCAATGAATACAGCATTTGTGCAATTCAAATATGTCCGAAACATATTTGTATAGATCTAGATCAGTGATTCTCAACCTGGGTTCATATAAGATTTGATGGTCCACACAGTAAAATAGTAAACTGGGGGTTCACAATATTAGTTTAGGGGCCCCTGAAAAAATGTTGCTTTAGATGTATGCATTGGTTATGTATTGCAAGAAACATAGGTTTCTTTCTCTAACATTTTACATAGTTCAACTTACACAAATTAAATGTGTGAAAAACACAATAGGAATTTTGAAAGAAGTTTCTATAAAACTAATTTTTAAACATTGAATGGTTATGGGGGGTCCACCAGAATAAAATAGTAATCAAAGGGGGTCCATAGAGTATAAATGTTTGAGAACCCCTGCTTTAGATGTATGTATTGGTATGCATTGCAAGAAACGTCTAGGTTTCTTTCTCTAACATTTGACATAGTTCAACTTACACAAATTAATGTTTGAAAAACAAAATAGGAATTTTGAAAGAAGTTTCTATGGAACTGATTTTTAAACATTGAGTGACTATAGGGATCCACCAAAATAAAATAAAAATCAAAAGGGTCCATAGATAAAAAAAAAATGATTTTGAACCCCTGTTTTAGATGTATGTATTGCTAGGGACATCTTGCTTATTTTCTCTATTTGAAATAGTTCAACCTACACAAGTTAATGCGTGAAAAACAAAATGGGAATTTTGAAAGAAGTCTCTATAAAACTAGTTTTTAAATGGCTATGGGGGTCCACCAGGATGAAATAGTAATCAAAGGGGTCCATAGATTTTTTTAAATGCTTGTTTTCTATTTACTTCTTTTTGCAAGAAACAGATAGGTTTACAACGGCGAGCTGTCACAATCATTTCAGAGCCGGAGTAAAAACTTTACTTTTTCTATATTTCTTCCGGCTCTACATACTTCCCGAGTTCAAATACTGCTGAGGTAAATTTTTGCCTTTTTATCCCCTTTAATAGTCGATACAACAAAGTACCGGTCATGTACTGAGGTCAAAGGTATCGTCTAAAAAAACACCTTCCCTCAAGAAAAAAGAAAAAAAAAAAATTCACGTCTTTTGCCTGGACTAGAAACTTACTAAAAATGATCTTAGTGAATGGGCAAACTGCGGCCCGCTTGACTCTGAATGGCACGCCGAACGAAATATTCCCTTCGATTTTCGTTTTTTTAACAGTGAAGCCCGCCTGACGATGATTCATGTCTCATGCGGCCCGCATCACGGAAAAAAAAAAAGGGGTTGCCAGTGCCTGGTGTACACCATTCATTCAAATCAACCCCTGATGTGGCCCGACGTAAGGATCTTAACTTCGATTAAACGAGATTATCCTTGCGAACAAGAAAGAAAACTCCCCTGCGGGTGTATGTAAAAAGCTGTAAACAACCAAGGGAGATAACTATAATAACAGCAGCCAATCGGAATTGTTTGGTGGGAGGTGGTCGTGGATATAAAGACTAAACGTTAAGTATTGTTAACCCATCTCTACACCACAGACAGCTTGATTTTTCTTGCTTTTTCTCTCCTTTTCGTTGCTTTAACGAATCGGAAAAGAAGTCGTATGTGTGTGTGTGTGTGTGTGTGTGTGTGTGTGTATCTAAATGTGACTGTTTATATTTATCCAGGAGCTAAGTATCACGCAAATGCCTTGGTTTATTATATATATATATATGTATATATATATATATATTCAGTTCAAACTATTCTTAGGAGATAGAGAGATGCGGGGGTAGAAAGAGAAAGAGAGGGGGGGCTAGGAACAGAAAAGGATAGAGAGAAGGACGGTTTAAGTAGAAATAGATAGAGAGAAAGTGAGGTTAGGAAGAAACAGATAGGCAGAGAGGGGGTTAGTAAGAGAAAGATAAACAGAGAGAGGGCGGTTAGGAAGAAACAGACAGGCAGAAAGTAGGTAAGGAAGAGAAAGATAAACAGAGAGAGGGGGGGGGGTAGGAAAAGAGTGATAGAAAGAAAGAGGTAGTTTGAAAGAGACGGAGATATATAAAAGGGGGTTTAGGAAGAGGAAAAGAGATATATAGAGAGAGAAAGACGGAGAGGCAAAGAGAGATAAGGATAGTAACAGAGAACAACAAAATGAGGGAGGGAGTTCGGGGAAAGGAACCACCCTTTTACTTTGAATAATACCAGAGAGACGGGGGGGGGGTTAAGGAAGAAGAGAAGGGCAGTAGAAGAGAGTCCTCAAGGAGGTCGCTCAATACGCTAGAAATAGCAGCCAAATTTGTGAATTCCACTCAAAATTTCATGTGCTGTAATAATTTGACAATTTTTTCCCCCCACACAACCGGCGCCGGTCTATAAGAAAGTATTATTAAAGGATCATTATTTATTATTATCATTATTATTATTATAATTATTATTATTATTATTATTAAGCTGAATTTGAAACTTCTAAATGCGCAAAAAAAAAAAATCTGCAGAAATACTTTTGAGATTTTTTTTTCTCTCACTTCGAACATCAAAAGCATTCCTCTGTATGGTCAACCAGTTTGCTAGATATAGCAACCAATTCTTTCACTTCTAAGCACTCCCTACCGTCTATTTTTTTTTTCTTACGAAGAGAGAGAGAGAGACAGACAGACAGACGTTGGATAATGTGATCCTGGATTTCCTGCAAGTAGGGAAAAGATGGGATGGTCATATCTGGAATGCCTTTGAACAGGATTGACCGAGGACCAAAGAACCACAACATAATACTAACGAAGACCAAGAGAAGACATGTGTAACCAAAAAGAGCCAGGTTTTCCTCTATTTAATGTAGTTCTAATAATCAGATGGGATAGTCACGGCTGGCTACTACACCTTTAGTCAGAGGTCTGCAGGACCGGATTTGAATAACTACAAACATTTAGATGATGTAGTCCTTGATACACAGTGTGCGAATAAAAGCTGGGATCGTCATGGTGGGAATACTTTTGGTCTTTGATCTAAGGGCCAGGTGGATCAGAGCTCAACTGAAACGGAACAGGGGACACAGTCCAATGAAGTCCTAGGTGGACAATGCCTGAGTTCTAAAAGATAGTAGATCGCGACCGCAAGGGGATACTTTTTTGCTCAATAGGTCTGCTGGATTAGAGTCGACCTAGGGTTTAAACAACAAGACAGGGCATTAATTAATGCAATCGTAAATACACTTGTGTTTGAGGGGGGAAGGCAGGATGGTCATGCTTGGCACAACTTTGATTATAAGTCTCCTGGATTTATGGTTGACCTGCGATCAAACCGTCAACGACGACGACAGTTAATTAGTTGGAAAAAAAAAAATTGATACAAGGATAATTGATATAATTAGTGTTGTTATTTAGCCCAAGGTCCAACTTAAATTACACAGATCTATGACCCAGGGTATTCCAGACGTGACCATCCACCCTCACTGGCATAATATATCCTTTTCTACTCAAGGCAAAAAGCCCGAAATTTGGGTGAAGGAGGGGGGAGGGCAGTCGATTACATCGATCCCCCAGTACGCAACTGGTACTTAATTTATCGACCTCGGCGGAATTTGAACTCAGGACGTAAAAGACAGACGAAATACCGCACAGCATTTTCGCCCGGCGTGCTAACGTCTCCACCAGCTCTCCGCCTTCGCCGACATAATACATCAAGAACAAATCGTCATTTAGCCCCTGGTCGACGATAAACCAGCAAAACCTGTGGTCAAACGTGTGATCGTCTCACCGGTTTATATATATATGTATATATATATATATATATATATATATATATACGTATCATTATTATTTTAACGAGGCATCATAACATACATACACACACACAAGTATATACACACTCAAGTTGCCATTAGCGTGTATACATAGAGAACAATTTTAAATACCAAAAACAAATAAAAATCGATGTTTTCATATTTGTTTGGTGGAGAAGGCGGGGAAGGAATTTTTTTTTTTTTAATTAGGCAAATATTAGCTCGTTTAGATATATACTATGTGTATACATATACCGACTAAAGTGGCTTGTACAAATGTATTTGTGTAGATGTAAATATACTCCAGTGCGTGGTCTATAGCTGTTAATGCAAACATATTCATAGATATTCATACATACCACACACATACACACACAAGCACGCACATACATACACACCAGTAATGTATGGTTGGATGGTTTGGGGAAGGTATTAACCATATCTGCTATCAGGCATGAGAAAGAAATATGATAAGATTTATCTGTGTGTAAGGTGTTTTTTTTTTGTTTTTTTTTTCTCTTAGAAAACATACTTCACAATCTTCTAGCCTGTACTGAGCAAATATAATGTCGGGAAAATGGATAAATAAATAAATGTGTGTGTGTGTGTATATATATATATATATATATATATATATATATATATATATATATACACACATATATATAAGCAATAATAAATCTCTAAGCGATATATATATATATATATATATATATATATCAGTGAGTACAGAGAGAGAGGGGGTAAGAGAGAAAGACAAACAGACTAATTGAAGGACGGGACTAACAAATCCAATTTGCGCGTTGAAGAAAAACAGAGACGAGTTCGATCTCTGTCAATGTAGAGAACAGCCATGCCTCCCACCCCCTATTTTTCCTTTATTTATTTTTTTTTAAATTTTATTTTTAAAAATATTGTTTACAAAACGTATCTAACGTTTGATATTGTTTTTACTTTTTTTAAACTTTTTTCAAAAACTCTTGCTCTGTGTGTGTGTGTGTGTGTGTGCTAGCACACGCATGTGCCTATATGTACACACACACACACGTATTCTCCCACACATACATACATACATGCAGACAGGCAGACAGGCAGGCAGGCAGGCAGACAGCCAGGCAGGCAGACAGCCAGGCAGGCACATCCGAATTCAAATAAAATGTTTTTTTATTTCTTCCTCAAGACTGGATCAAGTTACAAAAAATTTACAGAAAAAAAAAAAATCCCTTCCCATCCCCGTCTTCCAATTAAAAGACTTTCTTTAATTACTAACAACCCAAGAAAGAGAGAAATTAAAAGACAGACAAAATGGTGTACACACATGTATATAATCATTATTATTATTAAATTAAAAAAAAAAAAAGTATTATATTCTCATATCAGTTTCAAATTTTGGCACAAGGCCACCAATTTCGGGAGAGGGGAAAAGGCAATTACATCGGTCCAGTATTCAACTGGTACTTATTTTATTGACCTCAGGAGGATGAAAGTCAAAGTCAACCCCAGCGGAATTTGAACTCAAAACGTGAAGATGAATTTTGCTTGGCCTCCCAATGATTCCACCAGCTCACCACCTGAATATATTCTCATATCAGCCATGTTACCAATTGGTTTAACACAGGAATTGAGACATTCCCAGGAATCATCAGAAAAGACTAAAAAATATAGAATGCTATGTGTTCTTTGTCCCTGGAAGTCTGAAAGCTCTTGAAGTGGCTAAGAACCAACAGCATGTTATTCCTTTCAGCCTTTTCTGATGATTGTCAATTCCCGGTATGAAACTGATTGATAAAGTGGCTGAAACAAAAATATAATATTGCATTTTAATGATAATAATAATAATAATAATAATAATAATAGCTGGAGTCAGAGTCAGTAAAACTATACTGACTCTGATTCTGACTCGCGATATCCTTATTCTTTAATCTAAACCAATTATAACATATAGGCCTACTCAAAGTACAAGCGTATGCATATACTTTATGAGATATGTAGACCACAATCACTTAATTACATAAAGAGGAGCTGGAGTTGGAATCAGAGGTGCCAGTAGTATAGGAGTTGGAGTCAGAGATTTTGTTTCGACTCCACAGCGCAGGCGTGGCTGTGAGGTAAGTAGCAAGGCCCCAGAGCAGGAAAAAGAAAAGGCGCTCTCTGCTCTCCCATTGGAGGGGGAGACGGAGGAAGTCAAGGAGGTAGAAACCCCCCCTTGAAAAAAGGGAAAAGGTGGGCAACAATGGTTGCCAACCGAAGGATTTGGAGGCTGCGGGAGGAAAGGAAGACCTTCCGGACAAAACGGAAGAGACAGAAACTGAAAGGCGCCGAGCTGGCAGAAACGTTACCCCGCCGGGCAAAATGCTTAGCAGTATTTCGTCTGCCGTTACGTTCTGAGTTCAAATACCACGGAGGTCAACTTTGCCTTTCATCCTTTCGGGGTCGATAAATTAAGTACCAGTTACGCACTGGGGGGGGGGGGGGGGCGGGTCGATGTAATCAACTTAATCCCTTTGTCTGTCCTTGTTTGTCCCCTCTATGTTTAGCCCCTTGAGGGCAATACAGAAATAAGAAACTGAAAGAAGCCCATCACATATATATATGTGTGTATGTGTTCCCCCCCCCCACACACACACACACACACATCACTTGATATCCGATGCTGGTGTGTTTACGTCCCCATAACTTAGCGGTTCGGCAAAGAGACCATACTAGGCTTACCAAGAATAAGTTCTGGAGTTAATTTTGTTCGACTAAAGGCAGTGCTCCAGCACGGCCACAGTCAAATGACTGAAACAAATAAAAGAAAGCCCTGGGGCAATATAATTGACTTTTATCTCCTCATGAAATAACTGGCCTTGTGCCAAAATTTTACAGAATTATTATTATTTAGCAGAAAGTCACAATAGTGACTCAAGGGCCGAGAGTTTTATGCATGGCACTTTGGATAAGTGGCATGCATGTGAAACACCCATTTTTTGATCCACTGTTGGTGACTTTCTGCTGATTAAAAACTTATAACACACACACACACACACACACACACATTCAATTGTTTGTTGATAGTCTTACATATCTGTGGTCTGTGTGTCAGTGTGTGTATGTGGCTGTGATTGTGTGTGTGTGTGTTTCCATGTATGTGTAATACCATGCCATGGAACATGTATTGTGGAGGGGAGGGGTAAATCAGATCCACACAAATATCAACACACACACACACACACACACACACACACACACACACACAGAGCTTTGCTCACTGAAGTCTGGTCTCTCTGTTTCTCCACATGGCATCATTTTTGTTTCATCATTCAATTTCAATTAGGCTTTCAGAAGGAGATTCCCTTGCTCTAGTTAAGGAATGAGAGACAGCAGAGGTGGGTTGGAAGGGCGGGTGGGTGGGTGGTCTGGAAGGGTTGCATGAGAAACAGAGAGAAGGGGGGAGTTGTGTAACAGAGAGAGAGAGAGAGAGAGAGATTAATGGATGGAGGGGTGAGAGAAAGACAGAAAGAATCAGAGAGAGAGCTGAAAGAAAGGGGGGGTGAGACAGTGAGTGTTAATGATGGTGGTGGTGGTGGTGGTGGGTGTAATTCTCGAATTTCATTCACTTAGCTTCATTTCCAGTGGTTTTATTTATTTATTTATTCTATTTATTTATTTATTTAAGCTTTTTTTTTTAATACATGCAGGAAAAAAAAAAACAACAACAAAAAAATTGATTCTTTCTACACCAATGCTGCTGCCGCCGCCGCTACCGTTGCTACTGGCATCATCATCACCAACATGACCACTATTACCACCATCATCATCATCATCACCACAACCACCACCACCAATCAACACCATCACTTCCAACATCAACAGCATCATCATAAACACCACCAACATCACCACCACCACCACCACCACCACCACCATCGTCGTCACCATCAACTCCATCATCATCATCACTGCCACTTACTGCTCTCCTACTACATATTCCCAGGAGCCAACATAGCCACTGAAAACAGCTAGAAATAGCAGCCACGATACCTCCCTCACATCACAACCTATTGTCTTTACAAAGTGGGGGGGGGGGTAAAAAAAGGGAACAATACACACAGGGAGATAATACAGTCCTACATTACTGTTATTTTAATTTTTTTTATTTGTTTATTTAGAAAGGTTTGTCACAACTGGAATGCCAATCCTCTTTGCTAACATCTGATCTGGAGTTCACCACCACCACCACCACCACCACCACCACCACCAATAATACAGCCTCTATTTGGTCACAAGATTTGCTAAAATAGCAGTGCTAAACCTCCCTCGAATCACTCTGAAATTGTGCTTTTAAAATAAGGCGGGGACATGTAGAACAATATGGTACATCTACCTTTTCTTACCTGTTTCAGTCGTTGGACTGCAGCCATGCTGGAGCACCACCTTGAAGGGTTTTAGTCAGACAATGTGACCCCAGTACTTTTTTAGCCTGGTACTAATTCTATCAGTCCCTTTTGCCAAATCACTAAGTTAATGGGGTATAAACAAACCAACACCCGTCGTCAAGTGTTGGTGGGGAACACACACACACAAACATGCACACAGATGCATACATATATATTTGATGGGCTTCTTTCAGTTTCCGTTTACCGGATCCACTCAAAAAGGCTTTGATTAGCCTAGTACTTATTCTATCAGTCTCTTTTGCCAAATCCCCGAGTTATTGTGATGTAAACAAACCAACGCCAGTTGTCAAGTGATGGTGGGAACACACACACACAGATACATACATATATATTCGACAGGCTTCATTCAGTTTCCGTTTACCAAATCCACTCACAGAGGCTTTGATTAGCCTAGTTTTTATTCTATCAGTCTCTTTTGCCAAATCATTAAGTTATTGGGATATAAACAAACCAACACCGGTCGTCAAGTGATGGTGGGGAACACACGCATATGCGTGCACACATACTCACACACGCAGATACTCACAGACACACATACATATATAGTCGATGGGCTTCTTTCAGTTTCCATCTACCAAATCTACTCCCGAGACACTTGCCCAAGATACCATGCTCTAGGACTGAACCCAAAACCATGCAGCTCAGAAACAAACTTCTTACCACACACAGCCACACCTGCAGCTAGATACACCTTTTGTTTCTTTTTAATCAAGCAAGCTATGTCCATAGTTGGAATTTCATGAGCTCTGAATGAATTAACGAGTCTCTACAGGGTAGATTGATTTTCTTTTAGAAATAGCAGGCAAACCTCCCTCAAATCATACCTTACTGTCTTGAAAAAGAGGGACCTTGCATAAAATATTGTAATCCTGTATAAAGCCTTTTTTTTTTTTCTTTTTGAACTTTTAAATCAAGAAAAGTCTGTCATAGCTTGAATACTAAGAGCCTCTAAGTGGTCACTGGAACTGCCTATTAGAAATAGGCAGCCAAATATCCCTTGAAATCACTTATGTATATATGAGTGAGCCAATGAGGGAGACTTCTAAAGGATAGCTAGACCTGGTAGCAATGACAGTCAAATCTTGCTCAAATTAAAAACCTACTATATTACTCTTTTACTTGTTTCAGTCATTTGACTGTGGCCATGCTGAAGCGCCGCATTTAGTCGAGCAAATCGACCCCCAGGACTTATTCCTTGTAAGCCTAGTACTTATTCTATCGGTCTGTTTTGACGAACCGCTAAGTTACAGGGATGTAAATACACCAGCATCGGTTGTCAAGTGATGTTGGGGAGACAAACACACATATATACATATATATGGTGGGCTTCTTTCAATTTCTGTCTACCAAATCCACTCACAAGGCTTTGGTCGGCCCAAGGCTATAGTAGAAGACACTTGCCCAAGGTGCCACGCAGTGGGACTGAATCCGGAACCATGTGGTTGGGAAGCAAGCTACTTACCACACAGCCACTCCTGCATATGTATGCATACACGTGTGTATGATGTATTTATGTATGTATGTATTTGGTCACTAGATTTGCTAGAAATAGCAGTGCTAAACCTCTCTCAAATCACTCTGAAACTGTGTAGAATAATATAGTGGTAATGATGAGAAGGAGGAGGAGGATTAACAAATGGAAGAGATGATGGTGATGACGAAGACAGTGGTGGAGGGGGAGTTGCAACAACGACGATCCGTGGCGGTGGTGGTGGTGTTAATGACAACAAATACAGAAATGACGATGTTGACAATGAGAAATGGCAATGTCACCATTAGCAAATGAGATTTTATAGAGTAAGAGGAAGGCAACTGAGAGAGGGGGAAAAAAAAAACATTCTCGTTTATGAGGCTTTTATATGTGTGTGTGTGTGTGTGTGTGTGTTGGTGTAGTGTATAGGTACAAGTATACAATGCAGGTATACATGTGCACATGCAAGACAGGCATAGTTATATAGATATATATACATCAGGACAGACAGACAGATAGATAGATAGATAGATAGATAGATAGACAGACAGACAGACAGACATATATATATATATATATATATATATCATCATCATCATCATCATCATCATCATCGTTTAACGTCCGCTTTCCATGCTAGCATGGGTTGGACGATTTGACTGAGGACTGGTGAAACCGGATGGCAACACCAGGCTCCAGTCTGATTTGGCAGAGTTTCTACAGCTGGATGCCCTTCCTAACGCCAACCACTCAGAGAGTGTAGTGGGTGCTTTTACGTGTCACCCGCACGAAAACGGCCACGCTCGAAATGGTGTCTTTTATGTGCCACCCGCACAAGCCAGTCCAAGGGCACTGGCAACGATCTCGCTCGAAAATCCTACAGGAGCCAGTCAGGCGGTACTGGCAACGGCCACGCTCAAAATGGTGCATCTCATGTGCCAACCGCACAAGAACCAGTCCAGGGGCACTGGCAACGATCTTACTTGGCTTGCCGGGTCTTCTCACGCACAGCCCATTTCCAAAGGTCTCGGTCCGTAGTCATCGCCTCGGTGAGGCCCAATGTACGAAGGTCTTGCCTCACCACCTCAGCCCAGGTCTTCCTGGGCCTACCTCTTCCACGGGTTCCCTCAACTGTTAGGGTGTGGCACTTTTTCACGCAGCTATCCTCCTCCATTCTCACCACATGTCCATACCAGCGCAATCGTCTCTCTTGCACGCCACAACTGATGCTTCTAATGTTCAGCTTAGACAGATAGAGATAGACAAACAGACAGATAGATAGATAGATAGATAGATAGATAGATAGATAGATAGATAGATAGATAGACAGACAGACAAACAGATAGATAGACAGACAGATATATATATATATATACATATATATAGATAGATAGATAGACAGACAGACAGATAGACAGAGATAGACAAACAGATAGATAGATAGATAGATAGATAGATAGCTAGCTTTTATGTGCCACTGGCATGGGTGCCATTTGCGTAACACCGGTAACTGCCACAACTGCGATTTGGCTCGGCTTGATGGGTCTTCTCAGGCACAACATAATGCCAAAGGTCTTGGTCATTGTCTCCATCAGGCCCAACGCTCGAAAGGAACTCAGCCACCTTGCTGCGAGGCCTAACATTCAAAGGTTGATTTTTTTTTATGTGCCACCAGCATGGGTGCACTTGGCTTGACAGGTCCTCTGAAGCAGAGCACATCGCCAAAGGTCTCAGCTACCAGTCATTGCCTCTGTGAGGTTCAAAGTTCGAAGGTCATGCTTCACAACTTTGACCCATGTCTTCCTGAGTCTACCTCTACCACAGGTTCTCTTCACAGTTAGAGATCAGCAGTTCTAGAAAATCTGACTCAACAAATTCCATCTCACCCATAATGCAAGCATGGAAAAGTGGATGTTAAACGACAATGATTAGTGCAATAGATGAAAAAAATCCTCTGCAAGCATTTCATTCAACCCTCTGTATTCAGAGTTCAAATCCTGCTAAAGTCAAATTTATCTTTGCATCGACATCATGTGATGGATGTAAATGAAAGTCACTGTCATACTAGCAGTGTCATTTGTTTGCAGTCTTCTGTGAAAAATATGAGGACAAAGGCACAGGTGTGGCCATGTGCTAAGGAACTTGCTTCCCAACCAAAGAATGAACCCGATTGCTCTCAAAAATTAAGTTTAAAAACTGGAAAAATAATCCAGAATCCTTGTCTGGCACTGGATTGATCCCAAAATCTAATCAGTTTGTGTCGGTCACGAGGCCAAACATCCCTGAAAGTTTCATCCAAATCCATTCAGTGGTTCCTGAGATATCTTGTCCATGGACAAACAAACAAACATCACTGAAAACAATACCTCCGCTTTTGCTAAGGTAGAGGTAACAGAAGACAAACATATAATGGTGTATTAAGATGGTGAACCAGGATCCATCACAATGGACTACCAGAACATCTGAAGTGGCATCTCCAATGGTTAGCTGTGCCAGTCACAAGAAGATAATGATCGCTGATGAGGATGACTATGGTGGTAGTGGTGATTGATGTAGTGGTGTTGGTGGTGGTGGTAATTAGGACTTTGGTGGTGGTGGTGGTAGTAGTAGTAGTCGTGATGATTAAGATGTAAAGTCTTAATTTTAATAACAAGTATTTACCTTGCCTTCAAAAAAAAAAAAACTAATTTCTCTTTTTTAATTTTTTAATTTTTTCTTTGGCGAGTGGATGGGATGGGATGGGAGGTGACTGATTCAATCAATGTATTTTTGATAATTATTCTACTCTTCATGATATCGCCTGCTTCATGCATGAATAAGCAACGCAGAGCAGCAACGGAGAATCACTGCACCAGACATGACTAATCACTAACACATCAGCTAAGAACTAATCTGTCTTGGGAAAAAATTTTGATATATTGGTGGCAGGGAGGGGAGTGTTGCTTAACCTCAGATCGACCCTGATCCAGTAGGCACATGACCAAAGACATTCCAGCTATGACCATCATGTCTTTGCTTTACATAAATAATCACCGTATCATTGTATTATCACTGGTCACAATGCGCTTCCTCGCACTGTTGTAGCTTTTGAATGATGCCACCATGCTGGTCAGACAGACAGGCAGGCAGGCAGGCAGGCCAACATCCCCTCTGAATAGAATGCCAGTCTGTAACTGGGTTACCCATTTACAGCTAAGTAGACTGGAGCAATGTGAAATGAAGTGTTTTTATCAAAAACATAATACATCATCAAGGAGGCACAATGGCCCAGTAGTTAGGGCAGTGGACTCACGGTCATAGGATCGCAGTTTTGATTCCCAGACAGGGCATTGTGAGTGTTTATTGAGCGAAAACACCTAAAGCTCCACGAGGCTCCGGCAGGGGATGGTGGCGAACCCTGCTGTACTCTTCCACCACAACTTTCTCTCACTCTTACTTCCTGTTTCTGTTGTGCCTGGAATTCAAAGGGGTCAGCCTTGTTACACTCTGTGTCACGCTGAATATCCCCGTGAACTACGTTAAGGGTACACGTGTCTGTGGAGTGCTCAGCCACTTGCACGTTAATTTCACGAGCAGGCTGTTCCGTTGATCGGATCAACTGGAACCCTCGACGTCGTAAGCGTCGTAAGCGACGGAGTGCCAACAACAACAATACATCATCAGTCTGGAAATTGAAACAATAATCTGGCTATCACAAACGCAACACCTTAACCACTTGGCCATGCAACACCCTAACTACTTGGCCTTAACATAAATAACAGGATTACATTATCAATGTATCCTTCTATATTATTAAGCAGATCTTTCATCTAAAGGTGATCCAGCTATGATTACCCTATCTTTTACTCCCACAGTGTATCTAGGAATACATTATTCAACGCATCTTTCCTTGTTAGTACTGTTTAGCCTGGATTAGACCTAACTAAGCAGACTAATGGACACATTGTATTGAGTACTACATTATCTGAGGTGTCCCACTTTTGTTGTTGCTGAGCTCCAGGTCAGTTCCGAGTCAATAGGCAGATGATTGAAAGTATTCCAGCTGTGACTATCCGTATATTTAGTATAACACAGATGTTATCCCTACTATATAGTAAACTAGCAGCTATATATATACTATATCCACAAACTATCAGTATATAATATATATAGTATAACATGTATATATATATATATATATATATATATATATATATATATATATATAAAAGTAGCACATATTTGGCTGCTATTTTTACCATGTCTAGCTACCATATAGAAATCTCCCTCATTGGTTTATACGTATGTTCTTACATATGACAGTAAGGTTTGATTAGATGGAGATTTGGCTGTTATTTCTACCAGGTCTAGCTACCATGCAGCAGTCTTCTACTTGGTACATACACATATGCATACATAAGAAACTAGAGTGTGTATTGAGTGAGATTTGGCAGCTATTTCTACCAGATCTAGCTACCATGTAGAGGTCTCCTACTTGGCTCATACACACATATGCATACATAAGAAAGTAAGGTGTCATTTGAGGGAGATTTTGCAGCTATTTCTAGCAGATCTACATACCATGTAGAGAACTTCCCTGTTGGCTCATACTTACACAACATACAGACAGGGAGACACAGAGATAGATAGATAGGTAGATAGATAGACAGGGATAGATAGATAGATAGATAGATAGATAGATAGATAGATAGATAGACAGGGATAGATAGATAGATAGACAGGAATAGATAGATAGATAGACAGGAATAGATAGATAGATAGATAGATAGATAGATAGATAGATAGATAGATAGATAGATAGATAGACAGACAGATAGATAGACAGGAATAGATAGATAGATAGATAGATAGACAGATAGATAGACAGGGACAGATAGATAGATAGACAGATAGATAGACAGGGACAGATAGATAGATAGACAGATAGATAGACAGGGACAGATAGATAGATAGACAGACAGACAGACAGACAGACAGAGACAGGTAGATAAATAGATAGACAGACAGACGGGGAGATAGATAGATAGAGAGAAATAGATTAGATAGATAGATTCATGAGACAGTATGGTGTGAGTTGAGAAGGTCTGGCTGCTATTTACAACAGGTCGAGCTAGTACGCAGAGAGATGCATTTTCAGGCGAACTTTTCTAGCCTTCAGTAGCTTGGTAACAAGGAAAGCACCACCACCAACAACAACCACCGCTACAACAGCAACGCACTTTAAAATCCTCTTGATTCTTAGAGTGGTGCTTCACGAAACGGTAGATGTTTGTTGTTATGTGGGTGAGAGTGTGTGTGTCTGTGTGTACATGTGTGTATGTATGTGAGTACACGCATGTGTGTGTGTGTGTGTGTGTACATGTGTGTATGTATGTGAGTACACGCGTGTGTGTGTGTGTGTGTGTGTGTGTGTGTGTGTGTGTGTGTGTGTGTGTGTGTTTCTAGGATTACATATTTCTGAAGAAGATAGTAATTCAATTCACATGATAGATGATTGCATTCAAGACATGAAAATCAATAACAGCAAAGATTTCCATGCAGGTATAAAAATAATATAAGAGTTGGGAGAGAAATAAGAAGAAGATGGGTGAGGGGGGGTGAGAGGGGGTGAGAGGGGGTGGTGGGAGGATAGGAGTGGGAGGGCGGTGCTGGGGGGGCATGTAAGGTAGGGTTGGCAGGATTTCAGTCGGTGCAAAGTTAACACAGTCATAACAAGTACTCACCTCACCACTAAAAGATATTTGAAGTTTACCGTTTTTCCCCCGCAAAAGTCCAAGAATCACGTAAAAGCACCATCCATCCATTCATCTTCTCAGCACACAATTCCCAGGAGGATCATGGTGGGTAGTATTCTCAGGCCCCTCTTTTGTAAGGTCCTACCAGAAGCAACAGTCCAAGTTAGACTTTCTGGTAGGATTCCCAAGTGTGACCAACTCAGACCATGGATATTTTTCAACCCTCTCGTTCTTGACCTACCCCTAGGTCTCCTGCCATTTGACTCACCTCAGAGAATCCATCCTGTAATTCTTTCCCGTGACATTCTAATCCCATGTCTGCAGTACTGGAGCTGTGACACTTCTCAATGCAAATTACCTGCTCAACCTGGAGAGACCTCACCTGATCTCCAAGCTATGCACTCTCTGTTGGATTTTGGCAAAGGTGTGTCTTGTCACCTCTACTTCTTATAATTTTTTTTTTTTTTTATGAACTAGCACCTTGAAATCGTGATGGCACCTGTACCAGTAGATCACTAAGAGCACCATCTGAGCCTGATTGTTGCCAGAGCACCAGCTGTCTGGCTTCCGTGCCGGTGGCACGTAAATAGCGCCATGTGAGTGTGATCATTACCAACGGTGGCACGTAACCGCTAAGTCACAGGGACGTAAACACACCAGCATCGGTTGTCAAGCGATGTTGGGGGAACAAACAAAGATACACAAACATATACACACACACACACACACACATATATATATATATATATATATATATATATATATATACACATATATATGACGGGCTTCTTTCAGTTTCTGTCAACCAAATCCACTCACAAGGCTTTGGTCAGCCTGAGGTTATAGTAGGAGACACTTGCCCAAGGTGCCACGCAGTGGGACTGAACCTGGAACCATATAGTTGGTTAGCAAGCTACTTACCATACAATATATACACATATATACACAAGTATTGTACCCCACACCCAAATACTGGCTCCAAAAAGTTAGACATCAACCAGTTGAGCTCTGAACTAATAGATTTGTGATGAAACACATTCCAGCTATGACCATCCCATCTTATTTAATGGGCATATTTTTGTGTGTGCTTCTTTTTTTTTTTTTTTGTTTGTCTGTTTGTTGTTTATTAACGATTTGGTCTGGAGAAAGGGGGGAGGAGGGGGGACTGCACCCGTGACCTTTGGCCTTTGCAGACCATGTCTGGATGAAAATGAAATCCAGACAGACAAAAAAAAAAAAGGAACAAAAGAAAGAAAGAAAAACAAAAAACAAAAAAAACTACTTCATTATAATACAAGACGACACAGATTTAAGAAGATAAAAAGGAAAAAAACGATGGTTCCCAGTGATGTTAGAAAATACTTTAAAAAAAATTTCTGGGGAATTTCAAAGATCAACAAATTCACAAAACATTCTAATACGCAGAGCAACTGGAATTATATTGTTTTTTGTTTCGTTTTAATTCATTTCCCACTGGGAAAAATTAATAAAACATTGTGCTGTGTGTATGTGAGTGTGTGTAAACTTGTTTCTACATATGTATGTTTATTATAACAAGTCTTATTAACAAAGGGTGGAAATAAGGGGGGGGGGAGGCATCTGGAATATACATTGAAAAAAATGTAGTGTTGCATAGAATTTTGGTCCTCTTTCTCTATGCGTATGTGTGAAACCTTGGATAGACAGACAGAGGGAAACAGATATATTGTGTCTATGTGTGTATGTGTAGAATATATATTCTTTTATTCTTTTACTTATTTCAGTCATTTGACTGTGGCCATGCTGGAGCACCGCCTTTAGTTGAACAAATCGCCCCACCCACCCCACCCAGGACTTATTCTTTGTAAGCCTAGTACTTATTCTATCAGTCTCTTTGGCTGAACAGCTAAGTTACGGGGACGTAAGCGCACCAGCATCGGTTGTCAAGCGATGGTGGGGAGGACAAACAGGCACAAATAACAAACACACACTTGCATATACACACACACACACATATATATATATATATATATATATATATACGACGGGCCTCTTTCATTTTCTGTCTACCAAATCCACTCGCAAGGCTTTGGTCGGCCCAAAGGCTATAGTAGAAGACACTTGCCCAAGGTGCCACACAGTGTTGTACTCTTTCGCCCCAACTTTCTCTCACTCTTTCTTCCTGTTTCTTGAGTAAAGCTGCGATGGACTGCCGTCCCATCCAGCTGGGGGGAACACATACGCCATAGAAACCGGGAAACCGGGCCCATGAGCCTGGCTAGGCTTTATTGAGCGAAAACACCTAAAAGCTCCACGAGGCTCCGGCAGGGGATGGTGGCAAACCCTGCTGTACTCTTCCACCACAACTTTCTCTCAAACTTACTTCCTGTTTCTGTTGTGCCTGTATTCCAAAGGGGTCAGCCTTGTCACACTCTGTGTCACGCTGAATATCCCCGAGAACTACGTTAAGGGTACACGTGTCTGTGGAGTGCTCAGCCACTTGCACGTTAATTTCACGAGCAGGCTGTTTCGTTGATCGGATCAACTGGAACCCTCGAAGTCGTAAGCGACGGAGTGCCAACAACTAGCTATATCTTGGACACACCCAGCACTGGATTAACCATTAAGCAAAATAAGCACGTGATTAGGGCATCAAGGGAAGGAAGAGGGGGCACCACAGAAATGGTAAATGGTTTACAGCACAAAAGAAATCACTATAAACTTGCTAAAATAATATTCGTAATGTCTTAGCTCTTCTAAGTGTTGAAGCAGAATTTTTACATAAAATCAATTTTAACGATATCATCGAACACTTTGCAATTAAAAAAAACAAAGGAGAAAACTTTTCAAATACAAATAAAATGGAAGGATACAATAATAAACCCTTTTTTCCATCTTACTGTTAGTTTTGTTTCATTTTGAAAAATAAAAATTTATTTTATGGTTTATCATTGTTTACGTTTGGAACCATTTTCAGTCCCTTCGTAATTGCTCTTAAATGAAGTTTTGGACGTTTTTAACTGCTCTTTCTAGCATGTAAGGCTGCCTGTTAAGGGTCACCTCTTTTCGAAAAATAAAAATTTATTTTATGGTTTATCATTGTTTACATTTTGAGCCATTTCCATTCCCTTCGTAATTGCTCTTAAATGAGGTCTTGAACGTTTTGACTGCTCCTTCTAGCATGTAAGGTTGCCTGTTAAGGGTCACTTCTTTTTGAAAAATAGAAATTTATTTTATGGTTTATCATTGTTTACATTTTGAACCATTTCCATTCCCTTCGTAATTGCTCTTAAATGAGGTCTTGAACGTTTTGACTGCTCGTTCTAGCATGTAAGGCTGCCTGTTAAGGGTCACCTCTTTTCGAAAAATAAAAATTTATTTTATGGTTTATCATTGTTTAGATTTTGAACCATTTATGTATACTTGAAGGCCCCAAAACCATTTAAGTGCGCAGGGCCTCCATGGGCCTTAATCCAGCCCTGGGTACACCTATTAAATGGCAACCGCTAGTACAATGATCTCCTTGTTTAGCATGAGGCTTAGCTTGTGTTTTCGGCATAAGGTGCTGGAATTTCCTGTTGGAGATTAACTCTTTAGCATTCAGACTGTTCTGTCTAATGAATTGCTTATTTATTTTGAATTACTCATGCAATATCTTGTAGCCTTGAGGTTTCAATAATGGGAAAGGTTTAATTTTTGGAATAACATCGTAGGGAAGGTGTGAGAAGCCAGATCTGACTAGTTTTAACATGAAACAAGTAGAATATTTAGGCCGGATATAACCAGTTTAGATGCTAAAGGGTTAAACATCCTGTTGCTAGGGGGAGAGGGCAGGTCTGAGACATTTCTTGATAGACAAAAAGGCATGGATGTGTGGTCAACAAGCTTGCTTCCCACCCATGTGGTTTCGAGATCAATCCCACGGCATGGCACCTTGGGCAAATGCCTCCTACTTATGGCGAAAGATTGATCAACACATTCGATAACATAGCCCTTGATAAACAATGTCATAATAAATGACAGGATGGTCACAGGTGGAACACATTTGATTACAAGTCTGCTGGGTCAGAACAGACCTGAGAGTAAACAGCAACAAAGGAGGATACATTAGATGATGTACTCCTTGATAAACTATGCCAGAATAAAAGATGAGTTACTCATGACTGAAGCATCTTTGACCACAAGTCAGCTGCAATAGGACCAGCCTGGGGTTAAACAGCCATATCAAGAAATGACACATTGGATAATGTACCCCTTGGTACAGTATGCCATAATAAAAGATGGCCAAACCACAGCTACAGATGCCAGACTACAGCAAAATTTGAACCAAGAACCACTTAGTTGCAAAGCGAATGCCTCACTCCCCGCAGCTCCTGTACTCAACACAAACGTGCCGCCAAATATTACGTAACACTTACATATAAGTATTGGCACTTCAAGATTCACTCAGAGTGGAAGAGATACATTCATATATCTGTATATGTGTGTATATATGAGTGTGTATGTGTGTGTATACATGCATGTATATATGTCTATAAATATATATATATATATATATATATATATATATATATATGTATGTATGTATACGAGTGTGTGTGTATATATATATATATACATATATTATATATATATAGATAGATAGATAGATATGTATATATATATATATATAGACACATACATATACATACATACATATGGGTGCACAACAGCTGAACAAAATAACACTGGCACTCCCTTTGTAATTAATCGACCCACCTACCCCTGTCTCCCCAATCTCCTGCTTCTCCCCAATTTTACCACAAAATTCGCAATCACCAAGTAAATTGTCGATTGTAAAACATGGCCCCACCTCTTCTCTCTCTCTCTCTCTTTTAAACACACTGATATCTGAAGCCACTTCCCATGCATTAATGACTCACTTTCAGTTATATACACTCTCTCATATAACTAAAATTATCATGTACACACCAAGTGCAGGCATGACTACAGAAGAGGGCATGTTGGCTTGGAAATTCTCATTGCTGCCATGTGGTTCAGACCCATGTTTGGTGTATAAGTAAGTGATAGCACATCGGTTAAGTGCCTTTCCGAATGTGTGCCTCAAGGGGACTGAATATACCCACCAAATCACTCTCCAATCTCTCAAGAAAGGCAGACCACACTAGAGAAAATGAAAGCCAAGGTACACTGGATCTCAAAGAGTAAAAAGATCACCCTTTCTCCCTCCCCATCTCTGTCTACAACATCATCATTTAACATCAGTTTTCAATGCTGGCATGGGTTAGACAGCTTAACAGGAGCTGGGAAGGCCACAACAGGTTCCATAGTCCGTTTTGGCTCGGTTCCTACAGCTGGAGGCCCTTCCTCATGCCAACCACTTTACAGAGTGTATTGGCTGCTTTTTTACATAGCACTATCACCAGTGCTTTTTATGTGACACCAACTACGTGCGTGTGTGTGTGTGTGTGTGTGTGCGTGTGTGTTACATATATGATGGTTGTCTCATTTTGTCAGATGATAACCAGTCTCACACACAACTGGATTATTCTGATTTACTTTTTATCCTTGCTTGTGTGTAGATATGACTTTTCATTCACCACACATCCGTCACCATACAGCTTTATAAAATACAAACCGGATCAAGAGATGAAACAATAGTTAGACATCATCATCATCCTCATCATCATCATCATCATTTCACGTCTGCACTCCATGCTGGCATAGGTCAGATGGTTTGACTGGAGCTGATGAGCCAGAGAGTTGCACCAGGGTCCAGTCTGATTTTGGTATGGTTTCTACAGTTGGATGCCCTTCCTAACGCCAACCACTCCAGGAGTGTAATGGGTGATTTTTATGTGCCACAGGCATGGGTGCCATTTACATGACACCGGCAAAAACCATGACTGCGATTCTTGGGTGCCAACTACATGGCGCCGGCAATGTCCACAACTCACGGGTACCCCATATGCATCAGCGATGACCACAACTCACAGCTGCCAATTTTCATGGTACTATCGATGACCACAACTACAATGCATGGGTTTCATTTACATGGCACCGCTATCGACCACAACGATTCAAAGGTGCCATTTACATCTGTAAGAAACCAGATTTCAATGACGAAAGCTTGTGCAACAAGGTGCCACATGCATATCTCTATATTTGCTCTGCACCAAATTTTCCCTGCCCTGTTCTTTATTTCTTTCCCACAGAACTGCTGCCAAACTGGGGCGCCACCTCCAGACCTTCAGAAAAATTTTAGCTCACCATAACAAACCTAGTACCTGGTTCAGGGCTGTAGCACTCCAGCATATGAACAGCTTGCCAACCAAGCACCACTCACATGGCATTGGGCTTCATAAGATTCTACTAGAAGATACTCACTCAAGGTGTCCTGCAGTGGGACTGAACCTGGAACCATGTGGTTGTGAAATGAACTTCTCAATCACATAGGTTGTACTTGCACCATGCACCTGTTGTGTGATATATATATATATATATATATATATATATATATATATATATATATATTTTTCAGTTATGCAAGGGTGTATATAACGGAAAGTTATTCATAAATGCACGAGAAATGGCTTCAGATGTCAATGTATTTAAGAACAGAGGGGGGTACAGAGAGAGAGACGGAGAGAGGGGGGGGGGGAAGTAAGTTAAGCCAGCGTTTTTTTTTTATTTTTATAATGGACAATTTAGTTGGTGATTGCAAAGTTTTTATGACAAAAATTAGGCAGAGGTAGGAGTGTGAGGAGACAGGGCGGGGTGGTCGATTAATTAAGATGGGAGTGCCAAAGATATTTTGTTCAACAATTGTGTACTAACATACATGTGTGTGTGTGTGTGTGTGTGTGTGTGTGTATAAGTACATATATTACACACACACACACACACACACACACACACACACACACATATGTGTCTTGGTGAGCCTTTTAATCCTTGTGTACTTCTAAGTCATGGAAATGGGACTTGGCATGTCTATACTGTGATCAGTGGTGGTGTGTGTGTGTGAGAGAAGTTTCTAGAGTTTGTATGGCAGTCACATGGTTCTCTGTTTACTCCCCATTGTACTATACTCTGTGCAGCACCAAGTGTCTTTTACTGCTGTAGGTTTTCATGTTGCTGGCTACAGCCTGTCATGTATATATACATGTATGTGTGTATATATATATAACTCTTTGAAATGCTTAGGTTAGTATGGTGGCAGCTGATGAAGGAAATATTCTCTATGTGGCCTGTGTGTTTTCTGTGTTCTGTTTATGTTCTGTTTATCATTTTGTCCACGTTTTTTTTTTCTGACGTCCTGTACCCAGATATGCATCTATATACACATGTAGATGTAGGTACGTACATACATGTACGCATATATGCATATACTCACATATTATTTGTATTATATATATATATATATATAGTTTGAAAAAGACAAGAAACAACAATGCGAGGACGTGATACGGATTGTGTTACTGGACGCTCGGGAAAGGTGAGATAACTAAAAAGTACCAAGTTTGCTTCCCAAATGGTTGGTTGCAGGTTTAGCCTCACTGCAAAGCATTTGGGGGCAAGTATCTTCTATTTTAATACAGTTCTATATTTAAGAGATGAGGAATTATGTACATTGTTTACAATTGACGGATATTTGTCCTCATCTTGTTTGTTGTTAATACAACGTTTCGGCTGATATACCCTCCAGCCTTCATCAGATGTCTTGGGGGAAATTTCGAACCTGGGTTCTCATTCCTAAGGTGTTTTTCAATGTTGTTATTGTTGTTATTATTATTATTATTATTATTATTATTATAGACAGGAGGGTGTGATGTGAAGGTGATTTGGTTGATATTACTAACAGATCCAACTACCATATAGAGGTCTCCCTCTTTGGCTCATACACACATGTAAAAGTTGGATGTGATTCGAGGGAGATTTGGCTGCTATATCTAGCAAATAAAAATAACCACATCGAGGCTTGCCCATTGGATCTTGCATGTGTACATATGTATAAGTTGCGTGAGCGCATGCTTGTATATGTGTATGCATGTGTGTGCGTGCACACAAGGATAATTGAAAAACATACAAAAGTCCATTGCTTAATGCTTTTTATATTTTGTTTATCTTTATATTTTTTTTACAGAATTTAAACAAAACAAAAAAAAATTTATTTTACTTTTTCTTTTTATAATCTCTTTTTTTTTTGTTGATAATTTTAAAGAAATCGCTATTCTTTATTTAATGTAGCACACAGAAATTGCACATATTGATTTTTTTATTTTGTTAATTTATAGAACAAATTCCACCAAATATCTCTTCGTTAGAAATCTATAGAAAAAAAAAAAAGAATAACAATAATAATAATAATAATAATAATAAATAATATCTATTAGAAGAGGAAGAATGCAACCACTGATTTCTCTCATTGAAAGAACGAGAGGAGGAGAGGGGGGGGGGGGAGGAAAAAGAAAAAAGAAAAAAGAAAGTAAAGTATGGAAAAAGAAGGGAAGAAAAAAGTCATTGAAATCCAACTAATTTACTATAAATCAACTGTAAAAGAAATAATTTTAATAATTAAACAAAAAACAAATTTTTTAAATTCGAGAATGAAAGAAAAAAACAAGCAAAGAAAAAGGCATGCACACATGAGAGAGAGAGACAGAGAGAGAAAGAGAGAGGGAGGTTGTGTGTGTGTGTGTGTGTGTGTGTGTGTGTGTGTGTGTGTGTGTGTGTGTGTGTGTGTGTGTGTAAGTAAACAGAAGCAATTTATAATAAATGTTAAGATTTTTTTAAATCATCACAAAAGAATGCCACTTTCCTCTTTTTTTTTTCTTTTTTTTTTTTCTTACTATTTTCCTTTCTGTTGTGATTTTAATTGTAAGTCTTAAACCTGAATTATTTTTACGATTACAAGAATATATTTTGAATAATTAGAATCAAAATAAAGTACATTAAATTATAATTAAATTTCTTTCAAGAAGCAAAATTAAAATATTGATGTTATATGGGTTTAGAAGCTTGGAGAGAATATGAAATAATTCCTTTTTTGTACAGTGAACTTGAAGCAGATAAAGCTATCAATAATAGTGTGTAAATATTGCATTAAAAAAAAATAAAACGTTTGGATAAAAAAAAATTGAAAGCTGTCCATAAGACGTGAACCCACATCTTCCATAAACATGACAGAAGTTCTACCATCAGACCAAAACAATCCTTTGAATTTCTCTATCAACAGGCAGTCTATGATTTTTTCTACGTAAAGGAAATTTTTAAAAATCCAATACTTATTTGTTAATATTTATAAGGCTCCTTAGCTTCAAATTTCACTATTCCAAAGATTGATTACAGTATTATTAAAGCATGTTTCCCCCCCCCCCTCTTCAGCTTGTCTCTCTGAGACAGACGGAGCAGCACTCTTGAATCATGCAAAGACCAAAATTGGGCGTCTGGCATAGTCTAACTGGAATGAAACATCTGCTCTTTTGCATCTTATGGAAATGATACGGTTCACTGGTTAGGTAATGGTTCATCTCCTGCCGAAAACCATCTGTACAGAGAGCATGTTATGCCAAGATTGATAACACAGATATGCAATGAGGCTTGAGTCTGCAAAGATTCTTGGATAGCGAACGTCAGGCATGTTTTTTTGTTTTTTCGCATCTTATCACTGACAGAACTGCAGTTCTGAGAGGCAAGCAAGGACTATGAATAAACTAGGGTGGCGAGGCCTCATATCTGCAATGCTACCCATACCCTTCTACTAGTCAAGCAACATAGCCAGAGGAATTTCCATGTTATGTTTTCTATTGAGGACATTCTCAGGGAAACTCTGGAACAATGACGAAAGATATAAAAGAGACAAACACAAACAAACAACAAAAGCAAAATCAACTGGTTTATTCCAGAGAACTTTTCAGTTGAAAGACTAATGGATAAGTTCCAGAAATACCTTCCTTTTCTGGCAGTGTTATGATGAGTGATAGTGGAGGCGCAATGGCCCAGTGGTTAGGGCAGCGGACTCGCGGTCATAAGATCGCGGTTTCAATTCCCAGACCGGGCGTTGTGAGTGTTTATTGAGCGAAAACACCTAAAAGCTCCACAAGGCTTCGGCAGGGGATGGTGGCGAACCCTGCTGTACTCTTTCACCACAACTTTCTCTCACTCTTACTTCCTGTTTCTGTTGTACCTGTGTTTCAAAGGGGCCAGCCTTGTCACACTGTGTCACGCTGAATATTCCCGATAACTACGTTAAGGGTACACGTGTCTGTGGAGTGCTCAGCCACTTGCACGTTAATTTCACGAGCAGGCTGTTCCGTTGATCGGATCAACTGGAACCCTCGACGTTGTAAGCAACAGAGTGCCAACACACATGATGAGTGATAGTTAGTTCAAGATAAACTCTATGGTTAAAGAAGTGTTGTCAGGTGAGCTGACAAAATTTATGCGTGTATCCGTGTGTGTGTGTGTGTAATAAATTTTCGTTATTGACATTTTTCTGTTTAAAACACTGTATCTTGATTGGTTTATGTGAGGTGACCGAAAACATTTACACGGCCATTTTTGGTGGTCGTCTCGCATCTTCCCCACTCATTCAGAACCCCTACTACAAAATATAATGATCAGATATGGAAATGACTCCAACAAGACCAATGTTTCATCTGTAAAAAATACAATGTAAAACATCCACTTATAAATTGGTAATCAGGAGAAATTTACAATAGTTTAAAGTGGCCAAAGACGGTTCTGTATGTATATATATATATATATATATATATATAATATATATAGTCCCACTGCGTGGCATCTTGGGCAAGTGTCTTCTACTATAGCCTCGGGCCGACCAAAGCCTTGTGAGTGGATTTGGTAAACGGAAACTGAAAGAAGCCAGTCGTATATATGTATATATATATATATATATATATATATATATATATATATATATATACATACAGTACCGTCTTTGGCCATGTGATGAGGGGGAGAGATGAAGAGACAGGGAGAGGAATGAGGAGGCTGGAGAGAGGAATCAGGAGAGAGAGGAATCAGAAGAGAGAGAGAGGAGGAGGAGGAGAGAGGGGGCAGGAAAGAGGAAGGAAATGAGAGAGGGGTGAAGAAAGAGAGAGAGAAAGGGAGAAAGAGAGGGAAGAAGAGGAGATGGAGAGAGAGAGAGAGAGAGAGAGAGAGAGAGAGAGAGAGAGAGAAAGAAAGAGAGATATCAGCAAAATGGAACAAATTCTTGTAACAGAGACAAATAAGATATTTCGTCTAATCCCAAATTCAACCAAATTCTTCACCAGTTCCAACCACCGACTAAAATTCCTTCCTTCAGACGAGGAATTCCTCCCAAGAGGAGTGGATGGAAATGTGTCCCTTCCAGCATCATTGACATGACACAAATTATCTCCTGTGGGGTAGAGAATCTTTGCTATTTACCAGAAAGGACAATTACAGGCACAACAGAAACAGGAAGTAAGAGCGAGAGAAAGTTGTGGTGGAAGAGTACAGCAGGGTTCGCCACCAACCCCTGCCGGAGCCTCGTGGAGCTTTAGGTGTTTTCGCTCAATAAACACTCACAACACCCGGTCTGGGAATCGAAACCGCGATCCTATGACCGTGAGTCCGCTGGCCTAACCACTGGGCCATTGCGCCTCCACATATATATATATATGTATATGTATATATATATATATATATATATATATATATATATATATATATATATATATACATAACTCCGAAACAAATATAAATTCATAATCATAAATTTGTATGAATTCAACAGAAGTCGGAGCTCCACGACCCCTTTTGAAGGTTCTTGAGGTTGCTATGGGTGAATGGGCGAAGCTAAAGGGGGGGAAAAAAAAAAAGCAGGAGTAATTATTGACCGATTCTTTAGCTAGTTAACGACACATGCTGTAATGACGAAGCCAGTGAAGTAGGGAGGAAGTACATCGAAGGATAGGTCATTTGTGGAAGCAAAGCATCTAAGAGGTCAAACCATCAAGAAAGTCCCTCCCTATGTGGCAGCTGGACCGGCTAGAAACAGCAGCCAAATTCCACCCCGCCTCCCAACAGGCTTCTTTAACCATTTGAATCCATAAGTATTTTTTATCTTTTATCTTTTACTTGTTTCCGTCATTAGACTGTGGCCATGCTGGGGCCTCACCTTGAAGAATTAATTTTTAGTCAAATGAATCGACTCCAGTACTTATTTTTAAAATTTTTTCTTTAAGCCTGGGTACTTAGAGGAATGGGCAGCAGAAATCCACGGGGTAGCAGAAATCCATGGGGCAGCAGAAATCCATGGGGCAGCAGAAATCCACAGGGCAGGGCGCTAACAGGTCTGTGATGCCTTTAGAAGTCCGGGGCCACGCTTGCACAACACTGGAAGGATCAGCAAGCACATCTTTCCCAGCCTGAGAGGGGGCAGGATACCTCTAAATCACTTCTCATTATAGGGATCAGAGTTGATGCAATAACTAAGCTCATTCCCCTGAAATTACAGGCCTTGAGTCAAAATCTGAAACAAGTATTAGCTTTGACCTAATGATGGTAACATTGCCGCAGAAAACACCTAATTACTTGGATAATTGGCAGGCCCATTCATCCCTGGGCCAGTGCTTATCAACAAAAGACGAGAAGAGCTTTACTGCCTTATTTCATCGAACCTGAATAAGTGAAAAGAGTCAATAAAATGAAGAAAAGGGCACATATTAAATACCATACGCATATTTTCCAGTGCTCTACCAAATACCTTTCTTTTCCTTCTTACTTTACAGCAGATTGTTTTTAATCACTGTACCATGAAAGGATTCTTAATATGTGCTGTGAAGTTTTTTGAGGCAATCCAAAGAAAATAGCACAATATCTAGAAAGAAGTCTGAGTGTCTTTTTATAATCTGTACCAATACAAGTGTTTTCTTTTGTAGTAAAATGCAATGTATACATTCGTCTTCACTGTAAAATTATTTTAATACCTGTTTATATATATATTAGACTACCCATGATCCATTTGGTCACCAATGGTTCAAGGTACCCGAAAAAAAAACCACGTATCTCGAGAACCCATAGTCCGATTCATGCAAAACTTGTTTTATTCTGTTTGTACTCACATCTCAATGGTACCTTACTTTCAAAGCATTTTTCCCATCATGCACCAGTTTGGTTATTTATAAAGGTATCCTGTAAAAAATGCGTATCCAAGACAACAAATCATTCAGTTTGAGAACTGAACCCACAATCTAATAATCATGGGCCTTAGTCTCAAACCACTATACAGATGGGGCCTATAAAAGAGGGAAAGAAAGAGGAGTATACAAGCAGTAAGTACATTTGTACTGGTGTCCTGGAAAGCCAAGAAACTAATCCCTTAACATAAAAAAACCCTTCATAACCCTACTGCTTGGTTTTAGGGAGGACCCTACCACTAGGGCCACTACACAGATAGGGCCTTAAAACCAGTTTATAAGTGCTGAGCTCTAAAAAGCCACGGAAGTGATTGTGAATATCTGACTGATTCCTTAAGAAAGAGAGAGAGAGAGACAAAGCGAGAGAAAAAAACCCTTATTCCTGACCCACCATCCCTTGGTCGTCTATTGTGGAGACTTGTTGTGGAAGGATTCTGACCACTCCCCAAGTGACTAAAGATGGATTGACTCATAAAGAACTGTAAACGACTGGCAGATCGGATTTGGTAAGCAGAACACTTTGAGCCGTTGATTGAGAGCATTGAGTCTCGTGTAATAGTGATCGTGTCACGCTGTATAAATACTTACTTTCCCCCACTGCTTCGTTAACCCATCACCTACCAGTGATCTCATATGAGATCACTTAAAATTTACAAACTTCGTAATTATCTGTCAATATTTACACATATCTAACCTTTTTGCTATATCTACTAGGTATATTTCTCTGATATTCAAATGAGGTTTGCTAATTTTTCACCCAATATCTCGTTTATTTCTATTTAAAATGTTATTTTGAAATGTTATTTTGATCATTTCAGCGTGTTTCTAAGGCTGTTTTATGCTAGAAATCAAAGTTTCATAATAAAAAAAATTCCAGTTAATAGAATTATTGGAGGTAATGGGTTAAATTATACATCTAACACCAAGATATAAAAAGACCCTACTGCTAGGATCCCTCAAAAGTGGTCTTGTTACTCCTCGCAAACATTAAGAAAAGAAATTTCTCTGTGAGGTTTTAGTTGTGGATTGAAAACCAGTTGAAAAGTCAGTGTGTATAGGACTAGTCAAACGAACTTCGTTTAAGTTATTGAATATCAGTTGTTAAGTTGTAGCAGTGACAGCAGTAAAGTACATATCAATTGATGTCTAAGTATATAACAATTTCAATTCTATTGCTGTTGCTGTTAATGTTTGTGACTTGCTGGGTTTTTCTGCTTTCCTTTCTTTTCTTTTCTTTTTGTTTATTTTACTTTTCTAACATTTTACCCACAAACCCATATATACACACACAGACATACACACACAGACACACACACACAGACACACACACAGACACACACTTTATATATCTATATAGTAAATATTAAGTTTTCACCGTATGTATTGACAATAGATCTAATAGTCTGATATTGGGAACATATAAACCTACAACAGAAAAAAATGGGGCATTAGAAGTATATGTGGGAATCGTATAGACTTTATATACAATTCACCTCGCAAAAATAATATCAAAGGGAGGCTTTCCCAGGGCATGAAAATATAACTTGATCTCACAGCTAGGCAAGGTGGCATAAACGATTTCACATAAATGTGACACCATAGAAACACACTCACATACATTAACTTGGCCATAGCAAACTGGCAGAGTTGTTAGACTGTTCAGGATACAATACCTTCTAAGTATTTAAGTTCGAATCCAGCCGCAGTCAAATCTGCCGTTCGTCCTTTCTAAGTTGGTGGAGCAGTGGAATTAAAGCGCAGGGCATGGTACCTTGTAGTACCTGTTGTGGACCTTTTGCATTCTGACAGCAATGTCTGTTACAAACACCATGACCCCTACCTGGCTATCTACCCCCACCATGTCAACCATGGACAAAAAAAAAAAAAAAAAAAAAAAATCAAACGCTTGTTTCCAGAATTCCGGCTCCTGCATTGCTTATAGTAGGGTCACTCTTCAGCTGACCAGAGTCTCCGACCTGTTGATAAATGTCCTGGCAAGATGAGCCTAAGGTCCCTTTCGTGTGTTGATACCCATATCAGCCATTTGACTCACTATTTCACCTTTGTTATGAAAGCCATGTCCATAGAATTTCAGTCTTCTTTTTCTTTAATCTGTGGAGGTACCTCTTAGGAAATTACCATGACCCTGGCACCAATCAAGTATTAGGGCCATAGTCTTGACTGATACCTTTCCCTCAAATTGTTGTCTTTGCACTTAAATTTCTTGTCTTGCAAGTTACTTGGTGACCCTGCAGGTGCTGGTGCCAGTCCACACTGTGAAGTGGTTGGCATTTGGAAGGGCATCCAGTTGTAAAAAGCCACACCAAAACTGACCTTGCTCGTGCTGGTGCCACATAAAAAGCTCTCAGTCCACTCTACAAGGTGGTTGGTGTTAGGAAGAGCGTCCAGCCATAAAAACCATGTCAAAACAGACACAGTAGCCTGATGTAGTCTTCAACCTGGCCGGCTCCTGTCAAACCATCCAACCCATACCAGCATGGAAGATGGATGTTAAAGGATGATGATGAGGAGGAGATTAACCACCGTGGCTTTCCCCCCATTCACTATGTTAGCAGTGTGCTTTCGAGCAGCACGCTTAAATTCTTCATGCAGAATACATGCTCTTTCAAAGCTGTCGACCCCTCTCCTTAACCTGCTTCAGCGATGACAGGCATTGCTCTCCCAGTCGGTCCCCTGCATGTCACAAACCTTTAATGAGGACTTGATACAGTCCTTAAATTGCAGCCATGGTTTCTGCCGGGGTAGCTTTCCACTAACAAGTCCCCATATAGCATCCGTTTAGGGATCCTGCTATCCTTCACTCTAATAACATACATACACTTAGGCGTGAATGTGTGGTATGAAGCTTGCTTCTCAACCACATGGTTCTGGGTTCAATCCCTCTGCATGGCATCTTGGGCAAGTGTCTTCTACTATTGCCTCTGGCCAACCAAAGCCTTTGTGAGTGGATTTGGTAGACAGAAACTGAAAGAAGCCTGTCGTATATATATGTATATATATGTGTGTGTTTGTGTGTCTGTTTGTCCCCCCAGTATCGCTTGACATCCGATGGTGGTGTGTTTACGTCCCCGTAACTTAGCAGTTCGGCAAAAAGAGACCAATAGAATAAGTATTAGGCTTACAAAGAATAAGCCCTGGGGTCGATTTGCTCAACTAAAGGCGGTGCCCCAGCATGGCCGCAGTCAAATGACTGAAACAAGTAAAAGTGTAAAAGAGTATATATATATATATATATATATATATATATATATATACTCTTTTACACTTATATATATATATATATACATACACACATACATACACACACAAACTCACATTTACATTTGTGCATGTATGTGTATGCATGTATGTTTGTGCATATCTGCGTGTGTGTGTGTGTGTGTGTGTGTGTGTGTGTGTGGTGTCTTGTCTCTTTCTTCCAGATAATATTACTGCAAAACCTCTGTCCTACTTTCAAACTGAGCACATAATAAATGTTTGTTTATTAGACCTCTTTGTATGGGCCTTTTCTTTTCTTTTCTTCTCTTCTCTTTCTCCTCCTCCTTGTAAATTTGACAATGAAAATCAGAACTGCTTTGCTTTATTATAAAGGTAGGGTTGGTTTTTTTTTTTTTTTTGCTCTTTGTATATATATATATATATATATATATATTGTGATAGGCTGAATAAATTTATGCATGTAATAAGATAGACCAGCTGAGTTTTCAGTTTGTGGTGATTAACTAGTATGTATGTATATATGCAGACACATGTCATCAAATTAAATTACTTTTTTTTTCAAAAATAATTTGTATTTATCTACTCCTTTTATCTATTTATTTATTTATTTATTTATTCAAGTTTCTTTTTTTCTTTTTTTTTTTCCTTTCTTTTTCTAGACGTAGATGGCCTGGTGTTTCACAAGTGAAGTATAATGCATTTCGCAACCATGGTTCAATTCTGCTGCACAGCACCTTTCGTTTAATTTACTTACTTTTAATTAATTGTGAAGTTACGTGGTTCAATGGTTAGAGCGCCGGTGTGACTGTGTGTGGTAAGAAGCTTGTTTCCTGACCACATGGTTCCAGGTTCAGTCCCACTGTGCGGCACCTTGGGCAAATGTCTTCTACTATAGCCTCAGGCCAACCAAAGCCTTTTGAGTGGATTTGGTAGATGGAAACTGAAAGAAGCCTCTTATATATATACATGCGCAGACATACAAACATAAGACAATTGAGTGCGATTTGAGGGAGATTTGGCTGCTGTTTCTACCAGGTTTAGCTACCTGGCAGTGATTTCTGTCAAGTTTAGATACCACATAGAGGTCTCTCTCATTGACTCATACATACATATAATACATAAATAAGACTGTAAGGTGTGATTTGAGGGAGGTTTGGCTCCTATTTCTAGCTGGTTGACTGATCATACAGGGAGTTCCCTTGGTCCATTTTCAAGTACCACAAATCAGAGTGATATTGACAAAATATATCTTCTACCAAAATACAGAGGTGGGCAGGGGAAGAGGAGGAGTAGGAGGAAGGAGAAGAAGGAGTAGTAGATGAAGTGGGGGGGGGGGGAGAGAAGGAGGAGGGAAGAGAAGGGAAATTGGGTAAAGGGGAAAAAAAAAACAAGAAAATAAAAAGAAAAAAAAATTCTGGATATAGAATTAAAAGTAAATAAAAACAAAAAATATATCCAAAATCAGAATAAATAAACCCAAACTGATAAGATCAAGTATTCAAGGTATCTAATCTTATAATACGGAGTGTGTGTGTATATGTGAGTAAATATACATACATACATACATACATATATATATATATATACACACACATACATCTATATATACATACATAGACACACACACATATATATATATACATATATAGACACATATATATAGACACATACATATATATATATATACATACATATATACTAGGAACATGACATCTAGCTGGGTAAAATAAGCAATGCCTACTCGGGATAAAACTACAAACGGTAATCATTAAATATACATGGTACATGATTTCCAATGCATTAATAATATAAATTCTGCTATGCTCTGAGTAACCTAACTCTACAATTATAGAAAGAAATCCAAAAGCAATCCATTAAAACAAATCATCATCATCGTTTTAATATCTGCTTTGTGAGCATGCAGGAGTTGAAAAGAGCTTACTGAGGCAAAAATTATCTACGGCCGGATGCTCTTCCTGTTGCTAACCCTTGCTCGTTTCCAAGCAAAGTAATATTTACCTTCCCCGTTGCCAGTACCCCCTGACTGGCCCTCGTGCCGGTGGCACGTAAAAGCACCCACTACACTCTCGGAGTGGTTGGCGTTAGGAAGGGCATCCAGCTGTAGAAACTCTGCCAGATCAGATTGGAGCCTGGTGCAGCCATCTGGTTCGCCAGTCCCCAGTCAAATCGTCCAACCCATGCTAGCATGGAAAGCAGACGTTAAGCGATGATGATGATGATGATATGTCTGTATGAGTCAGAGGTTAAGCAACCATCTGAGGAATAATAAATATCCATAAATATCTAATATACTACTGGATGTATACCTAGGTATTTGTATCCTCTCCATTTTCTTATTTGCCTTATACTGGGCTCCTTTTCAGTCTCCATCAACCAAATCCATTCACCAGCTTACCAAAAGTTAGCATGCAATGGGATTGAACCAGAGACCACAAGGTACAGAAACAAACACCCTAGCACACAGTTACACCTGTACCTATATGTATTCTGATGTTCATAGTTAACGATGATGATGTTGGGCCAGAGATCAGGCCCAACCCTAAATATCTCATATAGTCTTGGTGTCACGCAGAGACAACAGCCATTGTCATTTGTTCTGCTCCCACTGATGATTAAATATAGCTGATGGCAGCTCCTCTCAAGCAAGCATGAAATTGCTTGATATATGTCAAAACTTTTAAACCCTTTCAACAAGAACTAAGCATGCTCGCCCCCGGCCCACCTGTACTATAAAAGTGTTAGATATCTGTATTGAAATCTCAAATTAAAAATCTCATTATGATATGAGATTTCAGTCAGTCCACAACAGCATATTATAATATATATATATATATATATATATATACACACACACAAGAACTTTTAAATTTATAAATTTATAAGAACTTTTAAATAAGTTCTTCACCGATAATGGTGTTTACATACTGAAGGGCTTGGTAAAAATTATTAATTATTAATAAATTAATATTCCTTTACCCTTTTATTTATATATACATACATACATATATATATATATATATATATATATATATATATATATATATATATATATATATATCCAGTAATTTTTGTTAGCTTATTTTGTTTTCGTCTTCACTCTTTGTGCTATATGAACATTTTATTGTGGTTTAGAGTCAAGATTTGGCTGCTATTTTTCAGCGTGGCGGTATCTCTTAGATACCCTATATTATAATTTTAAATAATTTTAAAATTTAATGGCTTTTATTCCCATGCTGGCCACTTGATAAGATCGATATTTTTATATATCGATCTTATCCTTGTTTCACATATATATATATGTATATACACAGACACACATTCACAAATACACATATATACATATAAATACATACACATATACATACATATATATGCCAACAGGTGAGTCTTTATGTGGTTACTCAATCTGCTGGAAATAGCAACTCTGCCAGCATACCTCTCATTGCAGCTACACCCCAACAAGGACTGGGCCTTGTGATGGTCACTTAGTAACTACTAATAAACATTTTCTCTGTGTTTAGCTTGACAGGTTTGGCAAGACCCGCCCCCCCCAATCTCTGCCAAGCTTTTGGTGTATACTGAAACCAGCCACGGAACTTAATAGCAGATCATCAGCCCGGTAATTCTGGTGCTGTAGATGTCCATTTTACCATTTTATTCAGTTGCCATGTAATAATGCAATAACAAAATAAATCCTATGCTTGTGTTGTTAGAAGTAGTTTCGTGATGGGTACATGATCATACTCTCTAGCGTTTCGATTTGTTTGAATACGTTGATAGTCACAAATGGTTCAAATTCCTCACACAGATCCAGCAGAAGTTCTTCGTTTTGATTTGTAGCAGACAACGAATACCAAGTTTATTCTGTAGGCAAATTCTATAGCTTTTTACCTATCACTGCAATGAGCTCTCCTGTTTACAGCAATTTGCATTAATATCTATTTCTAACGAGGAGGCGCAATGGCTCAGTGGTTAGGCCAGCGGACTCGCGGTCATAGAATCGTGGTTTCGATTCCCAGACTGGGCGTTGTGAGTGTTTATTGAGCGCAAACACCTAAAGCTCCACGAGGCTCCGGTAGGGGATGGTGACGA
>NC_142955.1:25321953-25336953 GCF_046866305.1 Octopus bimaculoides
AATACCTGGCTGATAACATTAAGCAGAGAGAGTGTATGTGAAAAAATATATATATATATATATATATATATATATATATATATATATATACGTATGTATGTATGTAAAAATTTTATATATGTAAAATGATAGTTCAGATAAAGAATCAATAATTATACTAACAGCTGGATAAGTAAGTAGTGAAGCATGTATTGAATCGACAGCATGTATTGTTGTATCATCTCACCTACCCTGCCACCACACCTACTCCCACCTTCCCCTGATAGTATAGCAGGCAAGCCGTAATCAAAATGATATTGCTGAGATCAATAACAATTGACAGTAATAGAAACAGAGTTATAGAGAGACAGACAGACAGACTGATAGACAAATACAACAGAATATAAAAGGACGGCTACTACAATTGTTGTCTGGATTCTCCGAGCTGACAACGAGACCTCACCTTGGTCACCTAACGAGTGCATCGCAATATCGTAGAAGCCTCAGGTCTGAACTCCTTATCAGAATGCTCGTAACAGCATGGATTCCTCTGTCCACTAGGTCAGAGGAAAATAAATAAAAGAGCTGTAGGGAGGAACGCTTATGTGCAGGTGTGGCAAGAAGTTTGCTTCTCCAACCGCATGGTTCTGGGTTCAGTCCCACTGCATGGTACCTTGGCCAAGTGTCAGCCCAAGGCTATAGTAAAAACTATAGCCTTGGGCTGACCAAAGCATTGTACGTGGATTTGGTAGATATGAAACTGAAAGAAGCCCATCATATAGTCATGTATATCATCATCATCATCATCATCGTTTAAAGTCCGCTTTCCATGCTAGCATGGGTTGGACGATTTGACTGAGGACTGGTGAACCAGATGGCTACACCAGGCTCCAATCTGATTTGGCAGAGTTTCTGCAGCTGGATGCCCTTCTTAACACCAACCACTCAGAGAGTGTAGTGGGTGCTTTTACTTGCCACCTGCACGAGGGCCAGTTAGGTGGTACTGGCAACGGCCACGCTCAAAATGGTGTATTTTATGTGCCACCTACACAAGAGCCAGTCCAGCGGCACTGGCAACGACCTATGGGCACCTATTTGTGTCTGTCTGTCTCTACCACTACTTGACAACCTGTGTTGGTATGTTTACATCCCCATAACTTGACAGTTCAGCAAAAGAGACCGATGGAAAAAGTACCAGGTTTAAAAAGCAAAAAAACAAGCACTGGGGTCATTCGTTTGATTAAAAATTCTTCATGGCTGTGCCCCAGCATGGCTGCAGTCTAATGACCAAAACTAGTAAGAAATAAGAGGTTAGGGACACATGAAAATATTGTGAATACGGTGTGTATACTGAGACTTGATCTGAACACCCCTTGCTCTGCAAATGAAATGGTTTTGTCCATCCACAAAAGCAGCAGTTTCCATGGAAACAGTTTCCTGCAAGACAGTTTTTCTGTGGACTATGGGATGATGATGTGTGGAGGCGCAATGGCCCAGTGGTTAGGGCAGCGACCTCGCGGTCATAGGATCGCGGTTTCGATTCCCAGACCGGACGTTGCGAGTGTTTATTGAGCGAAAACACCTAAAAGCTCCATGAGGCTCCGGCAGGGGATGGTGGCAAACCCTGCTGTACTCTTTCACCACAACTTTCTCTCACTCTTTCTTCCTGTTTCTGTTGTGCCAGTAATTTCAAAGGGTCAGCCTTGTCACACTCTGTGTCACGCTGAATATCCCCGTGAACTACGTTAAGGGTACACGTGTGTGTGGAGTGCTCAGCCACTTGCACGTTAATTTGACGAGCAGGCTGTTCCGTTGATCGGATCAACCGGAACCCTTGTAAGCAAGTTACTTACCACACAGCCACTAAAATTTGCATTTTTATTTTTTTGCATACAGTAACCATTCAAAAACACAAAGATTTTCCACTGCATGCAGTGGAATCGTGTCAACGGCCAAGTTGCAGTTGGTGAGATGAAAATTCTGACACCAAATAAAATGTTTAAGTGAAACGAACAGTCTTTGTGTGAGCTTTGAATGGGGCTAACGTGCGTTTTCCATGCGGCATTCATTTTAGTTTCAACACATGGTCTCAGATAAAATTACTTGCCTGGCAACTACACCTCTGAAATGTATATATCATTTTGGTGTTAAAAATATATTTCAGAGAGAAGGTAAAAAAAAAAAACCAAAAAAAAAAAACCAGAGATTGAAATAATGAAGAAAGGAAAATTATATTTCGAAAATGATATTGTCCTTGCTTGTAACTCGAACTGTAGCTTAGCAACAGATAAGCTTATGCAAATTTTTGACATTTAACCTCATCCACTCTCACCACCACCATCAATGAATATTAATAAGGTTTGTGCTTTTGGTCACAATCTTTTCTAGAGGTAATGGTGGTGGTGTGAGCCTAAGCCAATTAACGATGAGATCCACTTACTCCATGCTCTTTCAATTTGCCAGAAATAACAACCAAATCACACCTTACGGCCTTAAAACACATTTTGTCATGTAAGCCCTGGTTGCACTGAGCCTGAAAACAAAGATATGATGGTCACAACTGGAATGCTTTTTGTCATAGTTTTAATGGATCAGGACTAGCTTTTTTGTCTTTATTATTACCTCTGCCTTAGCGAGGGCGGAGGTATTGTTTTCAGTCGTATTTGTTTGTTTCTCCGTGGACAAGATATCTCAAGAACCACTAGATGGATTCAGATGAAACTTTCAGGGATGTTTGGCCTCGTGACTGGCACAAACTGATTAGGTTTTGGGACCAATCCAGTACCGGACAAAGATTCTGGAATATTTGTCCCGTTGTTTACTAAATTTTTGAGAGCAGTCGGGTTCGTTTTTAGTCTTCTCGTTTGTGAGAGCAGTCAAAGGTTATTTCAGATATTCTCATTTTAAAAATCATCTCTGGTTAATCGTTGAGAGGATGTTGGTGTTGCTTTAGCAGAGGTTTGCAGTCTTTGAGTGCTATTATTATTATTATTATTATTATTATTATAAAGATGATGTGCTAGTAGGATCATTAGCCCACCGAGCAAAATGTTTAGCAGTATTTCGCCCATTACTACATTCTGAGTTCAAATTCTGCCAAGGTCAACTTTGCTTTACATCCTTTCAGAGTCAATAAATTAAGTACCAGTGAAACACTGAGAGAAGGGGGGGGGTCGACGAAATTGACTTATCCCCTCCCCACCCACCCACCCAAATTGCTGCCCTTGTAGCAAAAATTTGCTTAACAAATAGGTACCACACGATTTGAATGAAAATCAGAAAATGCACAGATATGAAATTTACTCATCACTTCTTCTCCGTAACCAGACCGATCCATTTCTCAACCATATTGTAACTTGAAATGGAAAGTTGATTCTGTACAATAATTAGAAATGTTCTTCACAGTGGTTGGACCAAAATGAAGCACCAAAACCCTTCCCTAAATCTGAGCTCTTCAAAAGAAAGGTTACGGTGACTGTTTGGTGGTGTACTGCTGGATTCAACCACTATAACTTCTTAAAACCTGGAAAAAACCATTACTGCAGAAACATATTGCCACGAAATTGCTAAAATGAATGAAAAACTGCTACTCCTCCGTCCCAGACTGGTCAACAGAAGAGGGCCAATCATTCTCCATGACAATGCTCGACCGCACGTTTCACTAATGACGCTCCAGAAGTTGAGGGAATTTGGCAACGAAGTTCTTCCCCACCCAGCTTATTCCCCAGACCTTTTTCCCACCAGCTACCACCTTTTCAAGCACCTTGATGGTTTCCTTACGAGAGGAGTTTGAAAATGAAAGTGATGCTGTAAGGGCGTTCAAAGAGTTCATCAGCTCCAGAGCTCCAAATTTTTATGTCACCAGAATAAACAACTTGTGTTGATCGTATTACTTTGATGAATAAAATTTCAGTTGCAAAACGTTGCTTACTTTTTACTCAGCCTGATATATATTATACACATTATCAGAAAAAAATAACAGAAAATATTTTTATTATTATCTTATTATCTATTATTATTATGATATAATATTACTATTATCTATTATCATTTGAAAAATAAATTAAAAACTAAAATTGCAATAAACTAAAATCAAATTAAATAAAAGAACAACGAAAACAGAAGACCAGCCAGACTTTGATATAATACAGAGAAATTATGCTGGAGCTGTAACAATATTTAGATATTATTTATAAGTCACGTCTGAAAGCAGAATTTTATCAAAGGGAAATAGGCAAAAAAAAAACAAAGAGAAAAGAAAAATACTGAGACATTTCCATATTGTGAGTTTATACTAAAGTTAAATGTTTTAATTTGAAGATTAACTGACCAGCACACACTGATAACGAGAAACATGTTTATTAAATAATGACAGACAGTATCTTTAGAAATAGAAGGCTGTGTGTATGAGAAGGCGTTGAGCTGGCAGAATCGTTAGCACGGCGGGCGAAATGCTTAGCGGCATTTCGTCTGCTGTTACGTTCTGAGTTCAAACTCCGCTGAGATCGACTTTGCCTTTCATCCTTTCGGGGGTCGATAAATTAAGAGTTGGGCAGTTTGACCAGAGCTGGGGCTTGCATCAGGTTCTATTATTGTCTGCTGTGGCATAGTAGAAGACATTTGTCCAAGGTACCATGCAGTGGGACTGAACCCGGAACTATGTGGTTGGGAAGCAAGCTTCTTACCACACAGCCATGCTTATGCTTTACATTTTATTTTTAGCCCTTTAGCATTTAAACTAGCAATATCTACAACTCAGATGCATGTGGTTGAGTAGTAAGCTTCTTATCATAAGCCACAACACACACGTATGTACGCACACACAACTACCACGACCACCACCTCTTGACAACCAGCTTTGGGTTTGTTTTTTTTTTTACATCCCCCATAACTTAACAGTTCAGCAAAAATGTCTGACAGAATCAATAGCAGACTTAAAAAACTTAAGTACTGGTGTCTGTTTGTTCGTGGAGGCGCAATGGCCCAGTGGTTAGGGCAGCAGACTCGCGGTCGGAGGATCGCGGTTTCGATCCCCAGACCGGGAGTTGTGTGTGTTTATTGAGCGAAAGCACCTAAAGCTCCACGAGGCTCCGGCAGGGGGTGGTGGCGAACCCTGTTGTACTCTTTCGCCCCAACTCTCTCTCACTCTTTCTTCCTGTTTCTTGAGCAACGCTGCGATGGACTGGCGTCCCATCCAGCTGAGGGGGAACACATACGCCATAGAAACCGGGAAACCGGGCCCATGAGCCTGGCTAGGCTTTGAAAGGGCGACGTGTTTATCGTCTGTTTGTTCAGCGTGACTGCTGTCCAATAACTAGAACAAGCAAGGAGATAGAAGATACTACTTCGGCCAGAAGGTGACTCTACATGCTTTGGCCAAGTTGATCTATAAAACTTTGTAAAAAGTACTAAAGACAAACCCAGAAAAAGACAATAACCATTCTGCGTTGATGGCAGAATGTTTGGCAATAAGAACGGTCATAAAACAACAATGCCAAAGAAACACCTGCTCCTACAATATTTAATGATTCCAGAAAACTGCACAACTGTCTAAACCAACAGAGTAAACAAGTGTAATGTATTATTGAGAAAGTGTGTGTGTGTGTGTGTGTGTGTGTGTGAGTGTATATATATATATATATACACGCATACACAAACACGTGTGTGTGTGTGTTTATGTGCCTGTGTGTGAGTTGAGATTGTCATGTATGTATATGTGTGTGTGTGTGTGTGTATGTATGTATAAGTGTGTGTGCATACACACACACAAATATGTCAGACTATTGCTAGCATGGGAAATGTATGTAAAAACGAACAAACAACATATGTATAACGTGTGTTGGACGAGGGGGGGGAGGCATATTTGTGTATATTGAGATGTGTGTGTGTGTGTGTGAAATGATGTACATATATCTATATGTATATTAGCATGTATGCACATACCCATGTTTGCATATATGTGGGCATGTACACACACACACACGCACGCGCGCCGGCAGAGAGTGTGTTTAGCAGAGAATATAAATAAGAATATATAGTACACTACAAGAAAAAATGATAAGGGGTGTATAGAGGATGTAGCTTAATCAAATTCAGCATTATTTTAAAGGATCTTTTGAATCCTGCATTAATGCAGGCATGTAAGTAATTTATTTATTATTAAATGTAATATTATAAATTATTTACATGCTTTTAAGTTACAAAACAATTTGTAGTGATATTAGGAATTTCATATTGTTAAATCAAATTTCATCAAACTATTTTTCTGTCATTTATGACCTCATACATACATATATACACACATACAGTGGGGGTGTTCTAGGAAGTTAGCTTCCCAACCACATGGTTCCATGTTCAGTCCCACTGCATGGCACCTTGGGCTGATCTAAGCATTGTGAGTGGATTTGGTAGACAGAAACTGAAAGAAGCCTGTCATATATATATATATATATATACACACACACACACACACACACACCACACTTCTTTCATTTATAAATATATATCTATGTGTGCACATGTTCAATAAGTTCACCATCACCGATTCACTGTTTTTTTTTTGGTGGGGGGGTCAATAAAGTAGTTTTTAACTATTAATGGTGAGATATTATGGATATATTTTCTCAGTAAACTTTCCTCATGAACTTTCTTCACAGCGAATTGATAACAGTGAACTCTCCTATGATGAACTGATGGTGGCGAACTCACCTGCAATCACATGTGCATGTCTTTTTGTCTGTGTTTGACCCCCACAAACGCTGGACAATATCCCCCATAAGGCGTGGGGAGCTGGCAGGAACGTTAGCACGCTGGACGAAATGCTTAGCGGTATTTCGTCTGCTGCTACGTTCTGAGTTCAAATTCCGCCGAGGTCGACTTTGCCTTTCATCCTTTCGGGGTCGATTAAATAAGTACCAGTTATGCACTGGGGTCGATGTAATTGACTTAATGTCTATGTCCTTGTTTGTTCCCTCTGTGTTTAGCCCCCTGTGGGCAATAAAGACATAAATATCCCCCATAACTTCACAGGTCAGCAAAAAGAGACCAAGAGAATAAGTACCAAGTTTTCTGGGGGTGGGGACTATAGTTGATTTGTTTAACTAAAACCCTTCAAGGTGGTGCCCCAGCATGGCCACAGTCTAATGACTGAAACAAGTAAAAAGAAAAAAAGATAAAAAAAAAAAAAAAGAATGTATACGGAGAAAGAGAAAACTTGCCCAATCCTTTTAATGTCACTTTTTCAAAGCTAGCATGAGTTGTTAGATGAGGGAGTGTCTTGAAGTAGGATTTTTATGGCTGGACGCTATCATTCTTCCGGCCACTAACCCCACCCCCACCTATTTTCCAAGTATTCACGTAAGGACTCTTTTTATTCCAGAGGACTTCAAAAGCACACAGTGAATGGTCTGTTGACAGAGAATAGCAATAAATGTCACCATTGTAGCCCAGCTACGAGCAGTAGCATTTCTAACTGTAGCTCAGTGCATATTATAAACGTTCACCAGATTCATACACATAATTTTGAGCACAAACACACACACACACACAACACAAGTCACTGCATATGTGTGCATGATGGGCTTCATACAGTTTCCATCAAACAATTCTTTCACAAAGCATTGGTAAACCCAAGGCTATAGTAGAAGACATGTGTCTAACATACCATGGAGTGGAACTAAAGCCTTGACCAAATGGTCAAGAAGCAAGGTTAGTTAGCTTAAAGTTCTTTTCCAAGTCATACAGGCTCATAGGAGCCAGTTTCCCAATTTCCATGGCGTATATATTTCCTACCTGGATGGGGTGCCAGTCCATTGCAGGGTTGCTCACTTTTGCCAGTTGAGTGGACAGGAGCAATGTGAAATGAAGTGTCTTGCTCAAGAACACAACACGTCATCCAGTCCAGGAATCAAAACCACGACAATATGATCATGATTCTAACACCTTCACCATTAAGGTAACGTTACCTTCTTGAGTCATGCTGACTCATAAGGGCTGGTTTCCTGGTTTCCATGGCATATATATATATATATATTCCCCACCTGGATGGGACATCTGTCCATCTCGTGATCACTCATTTTTGCCACCTGAATAAACTGGAGCAATGTGAAATGAAGTGTTTTGCTCAAGAACACTACATGTCACCTGGTCCAGGAATCGAAACCACAATCTTATGATCATGAGTCCAACACCCTAACCACTAAGCCAACACGAGTCCAACACCTGAACCACTAAGCTGACATGAGTCCAACACCTGAATCACTAAGCCGACATGAATCCAACACCCAAACCACTAAGCCGACACGAGTCCAACACCCTAACCTCTAAGCCAACACAAGTCCAACACCTGAACCACTAAGCCAACACGAGTCCAACAACCGAACCACTAAGCCAACACGAGTCCAACACCTGAACCACTAAGCTGACATGAGTCCAACACCTGAATCACTAAGCCGACATGAATCCAACACCCAAACCACTAATTCGACACGAGTCCAACACCCTAACCTCTAAGCCAACACAAGTCCAACACCTGAACCACTAAGCCAACACGAGTCCAACAACCGAACCACTAAGCCGACACGAGTCCAACACCCTAACCACTAAGCTGACATGAGTCCAACACCCTAACCACTAAGCCAACATGAGTCCAACAGACTATTTAATAGTCAGTTATTAAAAGTATTTATATTTACAATTTCAAGTGTAATAGGTATAAATGAGTGGTTTGCTCCACAGGTTTCAGAACATTGTCCGTAATATAATCCAGAACAATAAGAATATAGGTTTAGTTGATTAAGTCATTCTGGAATGACATCTACCACAAAACCACACATGCATCTACACCTAAAAGGAAAAAAAATAGGTGATATAAAAAAATAGACAGGATGGTCACACCTGGAATGCTTTTGATTACAGGTCTACTGGACAGGATTGACCTGGTGCTAGATAAAAACAAAAGAAACATGAAAATCTCAATTTCCAAAAAGTCATCCAATCAACAGAACACACAACGCAACAAAAAAATACCACTCACCTTAACCTTATCAAAATTGAAATCTTCGTGCATCCAGTAATGGATTAAACCATTGCTATTTAGGTAGATCCATGGGTAAATCTTTGTTGATCCAACAAGGAAAAATAAGCCATCACTGTTTAGGTAGATCCATGTGTGAACATATTTATATCATAATTGGAAAAAAAAACAAAAACAAATCTGAATTTTTTTTCTTTTAGTTTTAAATATAAACTTCCATTTGTTTCCAATTGAAGCAAATTACTCCAACAATGTTTGCATTCCAGTAACAGAAGATTCTTTGGGTACTCCAAGTAAACTTTAATACTTTTTTTTTCCTCTTTTTTTTCCATGGAAAATTATTATTATTACCATTATTTAATGTCCATTTTCCATACTAGCGTGGATTGGATGGTTCAATAGGATTTGGCAAGCCCCTGGACTTCACCAAGATTCAACCTTAACATGTTTTCTATGGCCGAATGCCCCTCACAGTACTGTAGGAGGGGATACAAACGCTTCCAACACCCTCCCAAAAATGTAGGGGGGGGGGGGGGCTATGAAAATATTCTGAGGTCGCCTTTGCCTTTCAAAAAAAATTAATGAGAATCACTGATTTAGAACAGTGCATTGCAACCAGAATTTCTAGGCACACTGGTGTGCCACGGGGTGATGCTAGGTGAGCCACAAAGTGTCAGTCAAGCAGAAAGCAGCAATGAAAAATCAAAATGTCAAGGGAATAAGAAATTGTGTATGTGTATGCATGTGTGTGTGTGTGTGTGTGTGTGTGTGTGTATACCCTTAACGTAGTTCTCGGAGAGATTCAGCGTGACAGTGTAAAACAAGGCTGACATCTTTGAAATACAGGTACTACTCAATTTTGCCAGCTGAGTGGACTGGAACAACGTGAAATGAAGTGTCTTGCTCGAGGACACAACGCGTCGCCGGGAATTGAACTCACGACCTTACAATCACGAGCCGAATGCCCTAACCACTAAGCCACACACCTTCGCTTATATATGTATGTATATAGATAATTTCTTCCCCTCTATTTTTAGTTCAGGTGCGCCACCAAATTTTGAAAAGCATATAAGCAAACAGCAAGTGGAAAAGGCTGCGGAGCACTGATCTAGAATAATAATTGTTCAGCTCCTGCGGGTGTAGAGTAGCTGGACGTCACAGTAGTAACAAGCATTACCAAAGCATATTTCCATTTCAATCCTCATGACTCAACCAGTAGTGAACCGAGTACAATATCTCTCCATTTGAAATGTAATCGCTATGACATCGTCAACGCAACACTCGTATTTGGCCACACTCAAACGATTCTGTTTCACTTTCTGAGCAAATTTAGGTTTCTTTTTGTAAGAATTCATTTCGGAAGTATTTATCTGTATTGGCAGTTGGAATCAAACCAAAACTTTCATCAAAGTGCTGCAGGACATTTTCAGGAAATTTCATGAAAAAAAAACACACAGCTCCAAACTACTTGTTGACAGTAGAACCGGCAAAGATATTCCTTGGTCTTTACTGAAGAATTCTTCCTGCAATAGAAGAAAATATTGCAATTAACCATTTTTGTTATTAGAAGCATATCTTTACTTACATCGTTTTCAACTTCACATCACTATAGTCTTTTACTTGTTTTAGAACAAATCAACCACAGGACTTATTCTTTTTAAGACTCGTACTTATTCTATCAGTCTGTTTTGCTGAACTGCTAAGTTACAGGCACATAAAAACACCAGTATTAGTTGTCATGCGATAGTGGGGGGGAAAAAACAGACACACAAATATATATACACACAGACAGATATATACAATGGGTTTCTTTCAATTTCCATCAACCAAATCCATTCACAAAGCTTTGGTTGGCACAAGGCTATAGTAGAATTCACTTGCCCAAGGTGCCACGCAGTGGGACTGAACCTGGAACCATGTGGTTGGTAAGCAAGCTATGTATGTGGTTGGCATTAGGAAGGGAATCCAGCTGTAGAAACTTTTCCAGATCAGATTGAAGCCTGGTGCAGCCATCTGGTTCGCCAGTCCTCAGTCAAACCGTCCAACCCATGCCAGCATGGAAAGCGGACGTTAAACAATGATGATGACATATATATATAATAGCCAGTTGATCTAGCAAGTGGGGCCTCATATCAGTGAGAGGGGCCGGTGCGCATTGATGCTGTCAAGAGGCAGGCCCTGAAACAGCGCACATTCTCTCCTGATGACCCCATACACTTGCTGACTTCCGGTACACGGAGTTCTCAACTGGTAGCACTTGCATGTGTAAGTTGTTTCAAATCGTCCAACCCATGCTAGCATAGAAAGCGGACGTTAAACGATGACGATGATGATATGCACATATATATAGATATATATATGCATATGCGTGTATGATGCAACCAATCTTATGGTCTGCAATACCAACTTCAGGAAACCTGCCAGTCACCTAGTCACCTACCGCTCCGGCAGACACTCTAGCCAAATCGACTACATCCTCGCCAGAAATAGGGAAAGAGGGCGGCTTATAAATGCCAAAACCTACCCTGGCGAAGAATGTACCCCACAACATAGATTAGTAGTTAGCGACTTTGGGATCAAGGCAAAATGGGTGCCCAGAATTAGACAGGCTTGGAGAAGAAGGGTGTGGAAGCTTAAAGACCCTGCAAACGGACAGAGACTTAGAGACAAGTTACTTGAAGCATTTAACGAAATAGAAGGGGATATAGCATCATACAACATGGAAGACAATTGGAGATTTCTGAGGGACAACCTGTTGAAAGCCACCGACCAGATTTGTGGGTGGTGTAAGGTCCCCTCCCAACCCAGAGTAACGTGGTGGTGGAACAAGGAGGTAGACAGGGCTATTAGACAAAAGAAACAGGCTTGGAAGGACTGGAAGAACGGTGGTAGCAGGGAATTGTACCAATGTGCCAGAAGGGAGGCTAGGCGACAGGTTTATTTAGCCAGAGGGGAAGCAGATAAGGAAAGATTTGCCAATGTTCTGCGCCGTGAGGACCAAAGACTCGAGGTATTTCGTGTTGCAAGACAGTGTAGGAGAGAGAATAGTGATGTTGTAGGAGAGAAATGTGTTCGCATGGATGATGGTACGCTTGCATTAAATGAGGATGCAAAGAAAGAGGTCTGGAGATGCCACTACGATAGATTGCTTAATAAAGAGAATGAATGGGAGAAAGAGAGCCTGCCTTATGTCGACCCAATAGAGGGACCAGCTATCCGAGTTGATAGCACCAGGGTAGATAAAGCAATTAAGAGTATGAAGACCGGGAAAGCCCCCGGCCCATCAGGAATCACTGCAGAGATGCTCAAAATATCTGGCAGTGTTGGCTATAGCCTAGTCACCCGTATTACGAACCAGGTGATACACGAAGGAGTCATACCCTATGACTGGTGTAGCAGCATCATAGTCAACTGCTACAAAGGTAAAGGGGACGCTTTAGATACAAATAATTACAGAGGCATCAAGCTGTTAGATCAGGTTATGAAAGTTACAGAGAGGGTCATAGCCCAACTAATTAGGGAGCGAATCAATTTAGATGAGATGCAGTTTGGGTTCGTGCCAGGTAAAAGCACTACTGATGCCTTATTTCTAGTGAGACAGTTGCAGGAGAAATACCTAGCTAAGGATAAACCTCTGTACCTGGCTTTCGTGGACATGGAGAAAGCCTTTGACAGGGTCCCCCGATCCCTTATCTGGTGGTCAATGAGGAAACTTGGGATAGAAGAATGGTTAGTGAGAGCTGTGCGAGCCATGTACAGAGATGCTGCCAGTAAGGTGAGGGTTGGAAATGAGTACAGCAATGAATTCCGGGTAGAGGTAGGGGTCCACCAAGGTTCCGTCCTCAGCCCCCTATTATTTACCATAGTCCTCCAGGCAATCACAGAGGAGTTCAAGACAGGCTGCCCCTGGGAGCTCCTCTATGCTGATGACCTTGCCCTAATTGCGGAGTCACTATCAGAACTAGAGGAGAAGTTTCAGGTGTGGAAACAAGGTCTAGAATTGAAGGGCCTTAGAGTCAACCGAGCTAAAACCAAAATCCTAATAAGTAGGAAGGTAGATAAAACACAAACCCCTTCAGGTAGATGGCCCTGCTCAGTATGTAGAAAAGGAGTAGGTAGTAACTCTATAAGATGTACCCGGTGCAAGCTATGGACACATAAGAGGTGCAGCAACATCAAAGGCAGGTTAACTAGCAAGTTAGTTTTTGTTTGTGGCAGATGTTCAGGTGCAATAAAGACTGCAAACAAACAGGAAACAACTTCTATCTCATTCCAGGGTGAAAAACTAGAGGTAGTCGATAGCTTCCGCTATCTGGGCGACCAAGTTAGTAGTGGGGGTGGGTGCGCTGAAAGTGTAGCTGCTAGAATAAGAATAGCCTGGGCAAAGTTTAGAGAGCTCTTACCCCTGCTGGCGACAAAGGGACTCTCACTCAGAGTAAAAGGCAGACTGTATGACGCATGCGTACGAACAACCATGCTACATGGCAGTGAAACATGGGCTGTAACTGCTGAGGACATACGTAAGCTCGCAAGGAATGAAGCCAGTATGCTCCGTTGGATGTGTAATGTCAATGTGAATACCCGTCAGAGTGTAAGTATCTTGAGAGAAAAGCTGAACATTAGAAGCATCAGTTGTGGCGTGCAAGAGAGACGATTGCGCTGGTATGGACATGTGGTGAGAATGGAGGAGGATAGCTGCGTGAAAAAGTGCCACACCCTAACAGTTGAGGGAACCCGTGGAAGAGGTAGGCCCAGGAAGACCTGGGCTGAGGTGGTGAGGCAAGACCTTCGTACATTGGGCCTCACCGAGGCGATGACTACGGACCGAGACCTTTGGAAATGGGCTGTGCGTGAGAAGACCCGGCAAGCCAAGTAAGATCGTTGCCAGTGCCCCTGGACTGGTTCTTGTGCGGGTGGCACATGAGATGCACCATTTTGAGCGTGGCCGTTGCCAGTACCGCCTGACTGGCTCCTGTAGGATTTTCGAGCGAGATCGTTGCCAGTGCCCCTGGACTGGCTTGTGCGGGTGGCACATAAAAGACACCATTTCGAGCGTGGCCGTTTTCGTGCGGGTGACACGTAAAAGCACCCACTACACTCTCTGAGTGGTTGGCGTTAGGAAGGGCATCCAGCTGTAGAAACTCTGCCAAATCAGACTGGAGCCTGGTGTTGCCATCCGGTTTCACCAGTCCTCAGTCAAATCGTCCAACCCATGCTAGCATGGAAAGCGGACGTTAAACGATGATGATGATGATGATGATATATATATATATATATATATATATATATATATATGCATGACCACACAACTATTGACAAGTGCAGTTAAACAGCCTTTTCAAAAAAAAAAAAAAAAAGGCAAGCAATTCCTACAATAGAATTACATTAATTATTCAATGCCTGATTTCAGTTGAAGTCATGGATGAGATATCAAAGGAAAATTGCAAATATTGCTTGTACTGTATCCATTGTTATGTTATGCTGGTTTATGTTATCCTATAAAGCATTTTGAATCTGAAAGAGATAACCAAGAGTTCCAACCACATTCGTATCACGTCATTCTCACTCCACAATTTGTGGGATACTTTATGTCGTTATTATAGGCGCAGGCGTGGCTATGTGGTAAGAAGCTTGCTTCACAACAACATGCTTCCAGGTTCCGTCTCAATGCGTAGCACCTTGGGCAAGTGTCTTCTACTATAGCCTCAAGCCTTGTGAGTGGGTTAGGTAGACGGAAACTGAAAAAAAGCCCATTATATAAGACGGGTGGAGGCGCAATGGCCCAGTGGATAAGGGTAGCGGACTCACGGTCATAGGATCGCGGTTTCGATTCCCAGACCATGCGTTGTGAGTGTTTATTGAGCGAAAACACCTAAAGCTCCATATGGCTCCGGCAGGGGATGGTGGCGAACCCTGCTGTACTCTTCCACCACAACTTTCTCTCACTCTTACTTCCTGTTTCTGTTGTGCCTGTAATTCAAAGGGTC
>NC_142955.1:25339453-25349453 GCF_046866305.1 Octopus bimaculoides
CATGTATATATATATTTATATATATATATATATATATATATATATACATACACATGTATATATATATTTATATATATATATATATACACATGTATATATATATTTATATATATATATATATATATATATATATATACATACACATGTATATATATATTTATATATATATATATATATATATATATATATACATACACATGTATATATATATTTATATATATATATATATATATATATATATACATACACATGTATATATATATTTATATATATATATATATATATATATACATACACATGTATATATATATTTATATATATATATATATATATATATATATATATATATATATATATATACATACACATGTATATATATATATATATATATATATATATATATATATATATGTAATGAGCCAATGAGAGAGACCTCAGTAGGGTACCTAGACCTGAGATAGAAATAGTATCCAAACCTCCCTCAAATCACGCACACAACCAGGCATGGCTGTGCGGTAAGAAGCTTACCTCGCAACCACATAATTCCGGGTTCATCAATTACAGTAAGGTTGATGCTTTGCTGATGAGGTCATAATAAGTCTGAAACACGTTCAGAGCTGTTCACTCATATTTGTAAGAATAACAAAAATATCACCAGGCATTGTTTTTGTTCCTTACTCAACAATTATTTCTAATTAGCTTTTTAATGTTCAATATATTAAATATGTCATCACCAACTGATCTGCCTATTTCTTCATCAGTTTTTACTCTTTACTCTCTTTTACTCTTTTACTTGTTTCAGTCATTTGACTGCAGCCATGCTGGAGCACCGCCTTTAGTCGAGAAATTCGACCCCAGGACTTATTCTTTGGAAGCCTAGTACTTATTCTATCGGACTCTCTTTTTGCCGAACCGCTAAGTTACGGGGACGTAAACACACCAGCATCGGTTATCAAGCGATGTTGTGGGGGGAGGACCAACACAGACACACAAACACACACACATATCTATATAACGGGCTTCGTTCAATTTCTGTCTACCAAATCCACTCACAAGGCTTTGGTCGGCCCGAGGCTATAGTAGAAGACACTTGCCCCAAGGTGCCACGCAGTGGGACTGAACCCGGGACCATGTGGTTGGTAACCAAACTACTTACCACACAGCCACTCCCACGCCTATCTATCTATCTTTCAATAATACCTGTCTATATATGAATGTATCCATCCATCCATCTATTTTTCTATCTTACCATATAAATAATTTCCAGTCAACTTGCTTGATGCTCCTAGCATTAAATATATCAACTCCAAATCAACAAGCTATCTGTCTACCTAGCTATTTGTTCAAATATCTGCCTGACTAGCTACCAACCTATCTCTCTGTTTGCTTATCTACCTCTCTAGCTAGCTAGCTATGAAACTTTGTTTATATATCTGCTTATATATAAATCTAGAGAGAATCTATTTATCGGTCTAGCTGTACCACCACAGTTATTCCCTGTTAGCATTTTAATGCTCCCTCGTCTTAAATATGTTCACAAGTGCAGGTGTGGCTGTGTGGTAAGAAGCTTGCTTCCTAACCACAGGGTTCCAGGTTCAGTCCCACTTCATGGCACCTTTGGCAAGTATCTTCTACTTTAGCCTCATGCTGACCAAAGCCTTGTGAGTGGATTTGGTAGCTGGAGACTGAAAGAAGCCCATCACATATATATATACTCTTTTACTTGTTTCAGTCATTTGACTGTGGCCATGCTGGAGCACAGCCTCTAGTCGAGCAAATCGACCCCAGGACTTATTCTTTGTAAGCCTAGTACTTATTCTATCAGTCATTTTTGCCGAACTGCTAAGTTACGGGGATGTAAACACACCAGCATCGGTTGTCAAGCGATGCTGGGGGGACAAACACCGACACACAAACACACACATATACATATATATATATATACATATATACGATGGGCTTCTTTCAGTTTCCGTCTACCAAATCCACTCACAAGGCTTTGGTCGGCCCGAGGCTATAGTAGAAGACACTTACCCAAGGTGCCACGCAGTGGGACTGAACCCGGGACCATGTGGTTATTCGTTTCAGTCATTTGACTGTGGCCATTCTGGAGCACCGCCTTTAGTCAAACAAATCAACCCCAGGACTTATTCTTTGTAAGCCTAGTACTTATTCTATCGGTCTCTTTTGCCGAACAGCTAAGTTACAAGGACGTAAACACACCAACACCGGTTGTCATCCCAGAGATAACTGCTGTCTCTAGGAGATGGGGTTGCATCGCTTTCACCACCAGTCTGGTGCCATTGCACAGGCAAGGTGGATCCAGATTCCTGAGCAGCATGATGGGCCCCCCCCCCTTTTAAGTGTTAAGTCGTGAGGTGGCATCCCAGATAGTTGTAGAGAGTTCAAGAACTCAGTTGGAAAAAACTACAGCTTGGTCATGATCAATGACAGTATCGATGGATTTGAAAGACTGTTCTTGTCCTGGCAACAGCTGCAAGAGATCCCAATTGATTTTGTTGACGCCATCATTATAAGGAGCTAAGATGGCTTGCTCACACAGCCATTGACTGTTTCAAAAGTCTTGTGCAATACAGCTGTGTGGTTGATAAGCTTGCTTTCCAACCATGTGGTCTCAGGTTCAGTCCCACTGCACAGCACCTTGGGCAAGTGTCTTCAACAATATTCCCAGCATTTTAGCAAAAGAGCTTTAAAAAAAACAAAAAAAAAAAAACAAGACTTACTGGGGTTGATTTGTTTTACTAAACATGTGAAGGCTGTGCCCCAGTATGGCCACAATCCAATGAGTGAAACAAGTAACAGGTTAAAGATATACAACTGGGTGATTAGACACGTATAAGGTTGTAATAAGCACCGACACAAAAAGAAAAAGAAAAAAAACAAGCACTCCGTCAGGATGGGGATTCCAGTTTCTTTGATCAACAGAACAATCTGCTCATGAAATTAACATGCAAGTGGTTGAGTATTCCACAGACACACATACCTTTAACATAGTTCTCAGGGAGATTCAGCATGATACAGAATGTGACAAGGCTGACCCCTTTGAATTACGGGTACCTTCTCATTTTTACCAGCTTAGCAGACTGGAGCAATATGAAATAAAGTGTCTTTCCCAGGAACACAATGCACTGCAGGGTATTGAACTTATGATCTTACGACTGTGAGCCGAATCCCCTAACTGCACAGAAGAGAGAACAAAAAAAGGCAGAATCACTGAAGGTAGTACTCCAGCATGGCCGTGGGCCAATGAAACCAGTGAAAGAAGACAATATTGTTGGCACTCCGTCGCTTACGACGTCGAGGGTTCCAGTTGATCCGATCAACGGAACAGCCTGCTCGTGAAATTAACGTGCAAGTGGCTGAGCACTCCACAGACACGCGTACCCTTAACGTAGTTCTCGGGGATATTCAGCGTGACACAGAGTGTGACAAGGCTGACCCTTTGAATTACAGGCACAACAGAAACAGAGACAAAGTTGTGGTGAAAGAGTACAGGAGGGTTCGCCACCATCCCCTGCCGGAGCCTCGTGGAGCTTTTAGGTGTTTTCGCTCAATAAACACTCACGACGCCCTGTCTGGGAATCGAAACCGCGACCCTATGACCGCGAGTCCACTGCCCTAACCATTGGGCCATTGCGCCTCCACAAAAGAAGACAACATATGTAAAATAAAATACATGAGACTACATTTCTAGAGTTATTTGCAAGCAATACCTTTCTCTGGTTGGTTATGGTTCAGCGGGCTTTTATTTTCACATATATACATACATTATACACACGCACATTATTATATACATATATATGTATGTGTGTATAAAATAAAGTAGGTATGTATATGCTTAATACCTACATTGTTAGATTAACTGACAACACATTCCACTTTGAAGGGTGAGTGGGGTGGAGGCTGAGAATATCGGTCACACTTGACTTGTTTTATTCACTGCTGGTCTTTAAAGAAAAAAAAAAAAACATTTATATGATCTACATTCCTCTCTCTCTGTTTCTCTCTCTCTCTCTCTCTCTCTCTGTTACTCTCTCACTCTCTCTTATTTCCTCCCACCTCTGAATCTCCCTCCCTCCTATCTATCTATCATTTCTTACCTATCTCTCTCTCTCTCATTTTTCTAGCTGTCTCTCTATCTTTACCCCTATTCATTGCTGCTGCTGTTTATCCTTAGGTCAGTGCCCTGATCCAAGTAGACACACACATGATCAAAACCCATTCCCAGCCACCACCACCACCATCACCACCTCCACCTATCTGCATGGAAATAATCCAGCCCCCCCCCCATCACCACCTCTGCATTATCCCATAACATACCTTTCAGCAAGTCAGTTACAGGTGTATGACTGTGTGTGTGTGTGTGTGTGTGTGTGTGTGTGATCGGGGGGGGGGAGATTTGTCTGCTATTTCTAACATGTCAAGCAAGCCTACAGAGCCTCACAGCTGACAGAAGTAACCTCTTAACTCCTGAAATTATAGTGAGGGTGGTTGAGTACACCACACACACACAGGTACCATTAATGCAATCCCCAGACACAATCAGTGTGAGAGAGAGAGAAATAGAGAGAGATAAAGAGAGAGAAAAAGAAAGATAGTGTGTGTGTGTGTGTGTGTGTGTGTGTGTGTGTGTGTGTGTGTTAAGGCTGGTCCTTTGACAAACAGGGACCAACTACAGCATAGGAACAGAATTTCTGGGGCTAGGTTTCCACAAATTTTCCTGGAATTCATACCTTCTGTCTTTTACTTGTTTCAGTGATTAGACTGTGACCACGCTGGAGCACCACCTTCAAGGGTTTAGCAGAACAAATCAACCCCAGTATCGACTACCAAGTTATGAGGATGTAAACAAACAAACACCAGCTATCAAGCAGCGGTGGGGGAAGAAACACAAACATGAATATATATACGTTTTACACACACATACATGGGGGCTTCTTTTCAGTTTCTGCCTACCAAATCCACTTACAAGGCTTTGGTTGGCCTGGGGCTATAGTAGAAAACACTTGCTCAAAGTGGCACTCAGTGGGACTGAAACCGAAACTACATGGTTGGGAAGCAAACTGCTTACCACACACCTTATCTATCTATCTTTTTTTTTGCTTGTTTCAGTAACTGGCCATGCTGGGGCACCACCTTTTTCTTAGTTGGATGAATTGACACTTGGTACTTATTTTTCTTTTAAGCCTCGTACTTATTCTATTGGTTCATTTTGCCAAACCGCTAAGTTATGGGGACATAAACACACCAACACCGGTTGTCAAGCAGTAGTGGTGGGTTACAAACACACAAACATACACAAAAACACACATGCACACACACACACACACACACACACACACACACACACACACACGGTGGGTTTCTTTCAGTTTCCATTTACTACATCCAATCACTAGGCTTTGGTTGGCCCAAGGGTATAGTATAGAAGAAGACACTTGCTCAATGTACTCTATGTGTATTGTTAGATACATCGATATAGATATATAGATATCTAGCTATATATATAACAATGTTGCTATATTTACATCTATACACGCATACCCATTATTAAAATGTTTGTGTGTATGCATGTGTAAGTATATATATGTATGTATGTATACATACATACACATACACCTTTGGAAAACTTTTTTTTTAAACCATAGAGCATAGGATACATAACAAAAGTTGTTAAAAGTCAATTTATATTTATATTATTAAGAAGAAAAAAAATTCAAAAGCCGAAAGTAATATGAACAACTTTTTTCTTTCTTCATAATGTAAGCACGCAAGCGTTCGCTTTATATTCAGTCTACAACTACACACACACACACACACACATATATACATACATACACCAGTCGCTTTATAATGGATGTCTTTTTTTTTCTTGTTATTTCTCTTTAAGAAAGGACACTCCTACATTCAGGTATACAGCCATGTTACACCTAGTCGGCACAGCTGCATTTAACAACACGCACGCACGCACATATACATATACATATACATATACATACACACACGCATAAATTACACAGACACACATGAAAAGTAGTTCCACATTGTAATTGGACCTTTCTGTATTTGAAGGTAACTGATTGAAGATATTGTGAAGGAAAAAAAAAATGTAGATAGTTGAAATAAGAAACAGTTTTGTCTGTACTAAAGTGTTTTTTTGTTTTTTGTTTTTTTCTCTAGGTTAGGTAGGTGTAAGATTTTAAGGTCTACAAACCAGTTTGTATTTGTGTAAATGTGTGTGTGTGTGTGTGTGTGTGTGTGTGTGTAAGAGTAAAGAGTACATACATATATATCATCATCATCATCATCATCATCATCATCGTTTAACGTCTGCTTTCCATGCTAGCATGGGTTGGACGACTTGACTGAGGACTGGTGAAACCGGATGGCAACACCAGGCTCCAATCTAAATTTGGCAGAGTTTCTACAGCTGGATGCCCTGCCTAACGCCAACCACTCAGTTGTATATATGTACTCTTTTTACTCTTTTACTTGTTTCAGTCATTTGACTGCGGCCATGCTGGAGCACTGCCTTTTAGTCAAGCAAATCGGCCCCAGGACTTAATTTTCAGAAGCCTTATTCTATCGGTCTCTTTTGCTGAACCGCTAAGTTACGGGGGACGTAAACACACCACCATAGGTTGTCAAGCGATGTTGGGGGACAAACACAGACACACAAACACACACACACACACACACACACACACACACACATATATATATGGGCTTCTTTCAGTTTGCGTCTACCAAATCCACTCACAAGGCTTTGGTCAACCCGAGGCTATAGTAGAAGACACTTGCTCAAGGTGCCACGCAATGGGACTGAACCCAAAACCATGTGAGCTGGAGATACAATATGTATACATATATATATATATATATATGTGGATGGAGATTGTGTTCATGTGTATGTGCTTGTGTGCATACACACACAAGGGCATGCTGAAAAGTTCCTGGTTTTAAGAGTATTGCAAAAGGCTTGGTTGAAGGCCTTAGTTCTTTTACAGGGCTTAGAAAAACTGAAGGACTGCTGCTATAAGTGTGTGGATCTGAGAGGGGAATATGTTGAATAGAATCATAATTCACTGATCCTCCTGTATTTTCTTTTACCCAAGGCCGGGAACTTTTCAGAACACCCTCATATATCTATCTTAGTAGTCTGGCAAAAGAGACAGAATAAGTAATAGTCTGTAAAAAGCGAATAACTAAGTACTGGGGTCAATTTATTTGACTAAAATTTTTAAGGGTAGTGCCCCAGCATGGCCACAGTCTAATGACTGAAACAAAAGATAAATGAAAATGATACTGTAAAGTCCTCTCTTGAGTTCATGTCACACAACTACTGTCTGTCTGTGTCTAACTATCTATCTATCTATTTATCTATCAATCTATCTATCTATCTATGCCTATCTATCTATCTATCTATCTATTTATCTATCAATCTATCTATCTAGTTTGTCATTTCGGAATGTCCATTCACACACACACAGCAATTCTCATTTCATTCACCCTGTCAAGTTTTCTCTTAAGTTCCCATCGTGCCTCAACAGTTTGTTCATAGATCTCACTGCCATTAGTGACTCTGGATCTTAGCCCCCCCCCCCGGTGCAATCACACGCACACACACACACACACACACACAGCACTTCTGATCCAAACAACATACAAGCTTTCATTTAACCCTCTGGCATTTAAACTAGCCATGCCATATCCGGCCCAAATATTCTATCAATTCATCTTCCAACTGTCCAGATCCAGTCTCTCGCACCTATCTCCAATGTCATTCTAAAAATTAACAATCACGTCACTGGAGTCATGATTAACTCAAAACAAATGAGGATAAATAAGCATCACACATTTGACAGAGTAGCCCCGAATGCTAAAGGGTTAAGTTCACACTGTAACTCTACAGTTTAACTATCATAGCGTCTCTAGTTTTTCATTCACACACACAGCAATTCTCATTTCATTCACCCTGTGAAGCTCTCAAGTTCACATCACACCTCGATATTTCACTTATGCATCCTATCTCACTATCCTAGTGACTCGGGACCATAGCTCCCCAGAGTCCATTCACACACCACCACCACCACCACCACCACCACTACCACCACCACCATCATCATCATCATCATCATCATCATCGTTTAACGTCCGCTTTCCATGCTAGCATGGGTTGGACGATTTGACTGAGGTCTGGTGAAACCAGATGGCAACACCAGGCTCCAATCTGATTTGGCAGAGTTTCTACAGCTGGATGCCCTTCCTAACACCGACCACTCAGAGAGTGTAGAGGGTGCTTTTACGTGTCACCCGCACGAAGGCCAGTCCAGCGGCACTGGCAACGATCTCGCTCAAATGATTTTCTAACGTGCCACCAGCCCATATACACAATTTCTCATTTCATTCACCCACACACAGTCAAGCTCTCTCTAAAGTATACACTGTACCTCAATGGTTTATTTATGTATGTATCAATCTCACTGTCATCTTAGGTCTCCAGGGTCCAACCACAACACATGCATGCACACACACACAGACCAATTTTCATTTCATTCACCCACGGTCAAGCTCTCTCTCAAGCTCACATCGTGCCGCAACAGTTTATTCCTATATCCATCTATCTCACTATCATAAGTGACTCTGGATCTTAGCCCCTTCTTAACCAATCACACACACATACACACAACACTTCTGATAGAACCAAACATATAACCTATTAACTTATTTTATTCACATACAGTCAAGCTTTCTTTTAAGTTCACACCACATAGCTACGGTTTGTCTATCCCTCTTAACTCTTTTACTCGTTTCAATCATTTGACTGTGGCCATGCTGGAGCACCGCCTTTATAGTCGAGCAAATCGACCCCGGGACTTATTCTTTGGAAGCCTAGTACTTATTCTACGCTAAGTTACGGGGACGTAAACACACCAGCATCGGTTGTCAAGTGATGTTGGGGGGACAAACACACACACACACACACATATATATACATATATATGACAGGCTTCTTTCAGTTTCCGTCTACCAAATCCACTCACAATGCTTTGGTCGGCCCGAGGCTATAGGAGAAGACACTTGCCCCAAGGTGCTACGCAGTGGGACTGAACCCCCCCCCCCCCCCCCCCACGGGAACCATGTGGTTGGTAAGCAAGCTACTTACCACACAGCCACTCCTGCGCCTACCTATCTAATTTATCACACTGTCTCTAATTTTTCATTCCATTCTCCCTGCAATCAAACTCTACACTTTATCTAACTCTGATAGTAAGCTCTGGCTCATAGCTCCTCCCTCAGTGTCCACACACACACACACACACACACTTCCAGTACCAACACACAACCTATCTGTTTGTACAGTGTGAAAAGCAGAGCTATTTCTTCTTAATCTTTTACTATGGCAGAAAGAAAGAAAGAAAGAAAGAAAGAAAGAAAGAAAGAAAGAAAGAAAGAAAGAAAGAAAGAAGAGAAAAAAACTGACAAGAAAACAAATGTTAATAGTTAAAGTTATATAGTCCTCCCACTTCTACTCTCCTTGTCACTGGGCTATCATTCCACCTCCACCCGCATTACCCTCTCTCCACCACCACCACCACCACCACCACCACCACCACCACTAACAACAACTTGTACACATACTCTCACAGGCTTGATCGCATCACCATGGTAACACAAACTTGTCTAATACTTAATACTACCACTACAGCACCAGTCAATTACAGGAGCCTAGACTGCCTCACACTGCTGGTAATATATGTGTGTGTGTGTGTGTGTGTGTGTGTGTGTGTGTGTGTGTGTGTGTGTGTGTGTGTGTGTGTGTGTGTGTGTGTGTGTTGTTTTATTCTTTCTTTTATTCTTTTACTTGTTTCAGTCATTTGACTGTGGCCATGCTAGAGCACTGCCTTTAGTCAAACAAATCGACTCCAGGAGTTATTCTTTGTATGTATATACACACACACACACACACACACACACA